>NW_024081288.1:796835-971778 GCF_003009895.1 Hyaena hyaena | reverse complement strand
GCCCGACGCGGGGCTCGAACCCACGAACCGTGAGATCATGACCTAAGCGAAAGTCGGACGCTTAACCGACTAAGCCACCCAGGCGCCCCTATCATGATTATTTTTAAACAGGCAATTATCTCGTAAAGAGATTAAAGGAGGGGGACCTGGGTGGCTCAGTAGGTTAAGCATCTGACTTTGGCTTGGGTCATGATCTCATGGTTCAGTTCATGGGATCAGCCCCGAAGGACTCTGTGCTGACAGCTCAGAGCCTGGAGCCTTGTTCAGATTCTGTGTCTCCCTGTTTCTCTGTCCCTCCCTGACTTGCACTCTGTCTCTCTGTGTCTTGAAAGTAAATAAATGTTTAAAAAAGGGAGAGATTAAAGGAACATTTTAAAGAGATTTACCTATGCAAAATCTTGTTTATTTACCTAGATAGTTATCACTTCCAGTGCTCTTCATTCCTTTGTGTAGGACCTGATTTCTATCTGGTATCATTTGCCTTCTGTCTGAAAGCCATCAATCCTTTAACATTTCTTGTACTGAAGGTCTGCTGGTGATGAATTCTTCCAGCTTTTGTATATCTGAAAGCAACTTTATTTCTCCTATTTTTTAATGTTTATTTATTTATTTTTGAGAGAGAGAGTGAGCACAAGCCCGGGAAGGGCAGAGAGAGAGAGAGAGAGAGAGAGAGAGAAGGAGACAGAGAATTGCAAACCAACTCCATGCTGTCAGCGCATGAGATCATGACCTGAGCTGATATCAAGAGTTGGACGCTTAACGAAGTGAGCCACCCAGGTTCCCCTATTTCTCCTATTTTTAAAGTTAAGTTTTTTTTAAGCTTTTCATTTTGAGATAATGGTAGATTCACATGCAACTGTAAGAAATAATAGAGAGAGATCCGTGTACCCTTTTCAAAATTTCCCCCAATGGTAACATCTTGCAAAATTATCGTATACTATCACAACCAGGAGATCCCTCAACTCAAGGAGTCCACTGGTCTCCATCTCATTCCCTGGCCTTTTACTGGGTCTGGAAACTCTTAAGACAGTAAGCCAGGGACAATCACAGGGCTGACCTTGTTTATTTCCTGTTTCTCAGGGATTACTGTCCTTCATTGCGTGATGTCCAGTATCTTAAAAACCATTGTTTTATTTATATTGTCTGGGATTTTTTGGTTCTTTCAGATGGGAGGTTATATTTATTCCCTGTTACTTCATCTTGGTTGGAAACAGAAGTGTCTGCTCCTTTTCTTAGTGACTCCACACAATCCCCCAAACCAAGAACTTGAGTGCTTTTCCCAAAATAATGTATAACTCTGGTCAGAGTCTCTTTAAAGACTCTGCTGTTTCCCTGAAACTGTTTTTTTCCCACACTGGCAATAGTTTCTCTACAGAGAACATCCTTCCTCTTGAGAAGACCTGTCTCTCATCCCTGAATTTAATTCTGAGTGCACAGCTAACTGTTTCATACAGAAACAGTTTAGGGGCACCTGGCTGTCTCAGTCAGTAGAGTGTGTGACTTTTGATCTTGGGGTTGTGAGTTCAAGGCCACCATTAGGTATAGAGGTTACTTAAAAATAAAATCTTAAAAAGAAAGAAAGAGTCTATGAATACAATAAGCTTTCACACAATATTTCTGTCCATCAGCTATTTTATAGGAAATATGAGTCTTTAGGCATAGAATGAATATTCTCTGAACCTTCTGAAAAATGTTTTCCCATGTTGTAGAATTCCATCATCAGCTTTAATATTTAAAGATGTTTACCAATATTATTTATAGAGAACAAGAACATCTAGGGGCGCCTGGGTGTCTCAGTTGGTTAAGCATCTGACTTTGACTCAGGTCATGATGTCATGGTTCGTTGTGTGTTCGAGGCCCATGTCCTGCTCTGTGCTGGCAGCTTGGAGCCTGCTTCAGATTCTCTGTCTCCTTCTCTCTCTGCCCCTCCCATGCTCATACTCTGTCTCTCTCAAAAATAAATAAATAAACATTTAAAAAGACAGAGACAGAACATGCACATCTACTACATTCAACTTATTTATGGAAGAGAACGAAGGCATCTTCACTGTATGTTATGGAATGAATGTTGTGTTCCCTCAAAATTTATGTGTTAAAGCTGTAACCCCCAGTGTGCTTGTATTTGGAGATGGGGTCTCTAAGGAAGTAATTAAGGTTAAAAGAGGTCATAAGAGTTGGGCTCTGACTTGATGGGTTAGTGTTCTGATAAGAAGAAACACCAGAAAGCACTCATGCACTCATGCCCACCCCCTCTCTCTCTCTCATCTCTCTCTCACTCTTTCTCTCTCTCCCCACCACCCCACCCTTCTCCCTCTCCCTATTTTCCAAAGAAGAAGTCATGTGAGCCCACAATGAGATGGCTGCCAACTATATATAGCCTAGAGAAGAGGTCTCAGAATGAAACTTACCTTGACAGCACCTTGATCTTGGACTTCCAGCCTCCAGAACTGTGAGAGATAAATTTCTGTTGTGTAAGCCACTCAGTGTGTGGTGTTTTGTCATGACAGCTCCAGAAGACTGATCCTCCATATTTCTCACCCACGGGTGGGGATCTGGGAACATCTCTTTCCTCTAGATGACACATTTCTGTTTCAGATTCATGCTCTCAATAACTACATGAGCAAAGGCGATATTATCAAAAGACACAGAAGGAAACTAGGCAAAATGCCTTTTTATCAGCAGTTCTTTTGGGAAATCGCTAAAGAAAAAGTAACAAGTTCTTGGTACTCACAAATGCACAGTCATTTAGGGGCACCTGGGTGGCTCAGTCAATTGAGCACTTGACTTTGGCTCAGGTCATGGTCTCATGTTGAGCTGAGTTCAAGCCCCACATTTCATATCCTCTGTCCCTCTCTCTCTGCCCCTCCCCAGCTTGTGATCTCTAAAAAAATAAACACAATATAAAAACAAAACAAAACAAATGCACGCTCCCTTGAAAATCTTGACAATTTTATGGATGATGCCTATTTTTCTGGTCTAAATATCGTTCTCTCTCATGGGCACCCTTTTCCAATGCAGAAGGAAAAGAGATGTCCTGTGGCATTAATGTAGTGAGATGTCCAAACTTGAGACCAGTCCAGGCAGAGGCTGGCAAAGAGGAGTGAGAAAATCACACCCCTTTTCTTCCCTCGTTGGTCCTAAGGATGAGGGAGCTGAGCTTGCCAGGGCCAGAATGACGAGACTCTGACATGCCTTTCCCAGCGGGGCCCAACCTAGGTCTCTAAACCCATGTCCACTCCTTTATCCCCAGTATTGCTCTTAACACAGTGTAATTTGCATTGTAACATTAGAAGAATTTTAATTGATACTAAAAACCTATGGTGCCAAAGCGATTGAGAATGCCACAGAAAGATGAGTTTCTCTTAACATCTTCTCTTTCAAAGTTTGGGTTCCCCACTCATGCCTTGTTGGTGGGAATGCAAAGTGGTGCAGCCGCTGTGGAAAACAGTATGGAGGTTCCTCAAAAAGCTGAAAATAGAACTGTCCTATGATCCAGCAATTAAACTCCTAGGCATTTACCCAAAGAATACAAAAACACTAATTCAAAGGGATACATGCATCCTGATGTTGATAGTAGCATTACTTACAATAGCCCAGATATAGAAGCATCCATTAATTGCTGAATGGATAAAGAGGTGGTATATAAATACAATGGAATTTTATTTAGCCATTTGCAATGACATGGATGGAGCTAGACAGTATAATGCTAAGCGAAATAAGTCAGACATAGAAAGACAAATAAAATACATGTGATTTTACTCCTATGTGGAATTTAAGAAACAAAACAAATGAGCAGAGGGAAAAGAAAGAGAGAAAGACAAACCAAGGAACAGACTCTAAACTGTAGAGAACAACTGATGGTTACCAGAGGGGAGATGGGTGGGGGGATGGAGATTAAAGAGGGCACTTGTGATGAGCACTGGGTGATATATGGAAGTGTTGAATCACTATACTGTACACTTGAAACTAATATAACGCTGTATGTTAACTAAACTGTAATTAAAATAAAAACTTATAAAAAAAATTGGGGCACCTGGGTGGCTCAGTCAGTTAAGCATTGGACTCTTGGTTTTGGCTCAGGTCATGATCTCATGCTTCAAGCTTTCTCCCTCTCTCTCTGCCCCCACCCTGCTCACTCCCTCTCTCCCTCTCTCAAAAATCAATAAATAAACATTAAAAATAATAATAAAATAAGGGTCGCCTGGGTGGCTCAGTCGGTTAAGTGACTTCAGCTCAGGTCATGATCTCACGGTTCGTGGGTTCGAGCCCCATGTCAGGCTCTGTGCTTACAGCTCAGAGCCCGAAGCCTGCTTCAGATTCTGTGTCTCCCTCTCTCTCTGACCCTCCTCCACTCACACTCTATCTCTCTCTCAAAAATAAATAAAACATTAAAAATTTTTTTAAAAATAATAAAATAAACATTAAGAAGATTTTCTTAAAAGTACTATTAGAAACATTCAGAAAGCATAATAAAGTACAAGAGAGAAATAAAGATCATTCATATTCTCACTGAAAATAAAGAAAAAAGACAAAAAAGAGCTGAGTCCCCATGGGAAATGGCACTTCCTAAATCAGAAGAGCAATATTGGGACTGTTAGGCCCTAGGACATTTAAGATCCTTCCTGTAACCCATCATCACCTAATGCTTCATCATCACTGTCTGATTTCTATGTCTCGCCCTCACTCCCTGGCTTGCTTCACGCTAGTTGTTTTCTATTTTAAAGCTGTTGGGACACCTGGATGGCTCAGTTGGTTAAGCGTCTGACTCTTGGTTTCGGTTCAGGTCATGATCTCATGGTGGTGATATCGAGTCCCACGCCGGGCTCTGTGCTGAGCGTGGGGCCTACTTGGGATTCTTTCTCTCCCTTTCTCTCTCTGCCCCTTCTCTGCTTGTTCTCTCTCTCTCTCTCAAAATAAAAAAAAAGTAATAAAAATTTAAAAAATAAAATTAAAAAAACTGTTAAGGCTCTTAAAACCAGCAATTGCTAAATCTAGCAACCTTTAAGGTACCAAATGTTTCCTACAATGTAGGCCCTCTAGTGGCACTATTGAAAGATTTCAGCAGAGACTTGTACTAAAAATGTATATATACATACATAATAAATATATTACATATATGTCATATATTTAATATACATAAATGTTTATTATTAAGTTTTGAGAGAGAGAGAGAAACAGAGGCAGAGAGAGAGGCAGAAAAAGAGTCTCAAGCAAGCTTTGCATTGTCAGCGTAGAACCCAACATGGGGCTCAAACTCACAAACTGTGAGGTCATGACCTGAGCCGAAATCAAGAGTAAGATGTTTAACCAACTCAGCCAACCAAGCACCCCCAAATTTATATTTTTATAAATATATATTTACATTGCACTAAATACGTATCATTTATATTGAATTTATATTATACTAAAATCATATTCAAGACGAGGCAAATATTTTATTCTGATATTAAATGTTCCTATTTAGATTAAAAAAATTTTTAATGTTTATTTTTGAGAGAGAGACAGAGACAGAGAGACAGAGACAGAGACAGAGTGTGAGCAGGGGAGGGGCAGAGAAAGAGGGAGACAGAATCTGAAGCAGGCTCCAGGCTCTGAGCTAGCTGTCAGCACAGAGCCAGACGCGGGGCTCAAACTCTTGAACAGCAAGATCATGACCTGAGCTGAAGTCGGATGCTGAACCGACTGAGTCACCCAGGAGCCCCAAAATGTTTCTATTCATATTAATTTTAAATTTTGTGCCACACAAAAGAAAAAGAACCGAAGGGCGGCTCACTCGGTTAAAGCCACTGACTTTGGCTCAGGTCATGATCTCACAGTTCGTGACTTTGAGCCCCACTTCTGTGCTGGCAGCTCAGAGCCTGGAGCCTGCTTCGGATTCTGTGTGTGTGTCTCTCTTCTCTGCTCCTCCCCTACTCATACTCTGTCTCTCTCTATCTCAAAAATAAATAAACATTAAAAATTTTTTTAAAAAGTAAAATCTGACAGCATAGGCTACAAGACAGAAAGGTGATATTGCAGGTTGGGGTTTTCCAATAAGCAAGCGCTGCAATGGAATTTAGTGTGCAGACTGTTAATTCGGGAATGTTCTTGGCATCAGTGCACACGGAAGCAATGGGGAGAGGCCAGAGTGGACCGAAGGACAAGGCAAGCTGTTATGGGCAGTCCCTTGGACAGCCTTGGCTGATCATGTAGGAAGGCTCTGGATGGAGGGGGCCTATCAGAGATTTCCAGAGCTGGGCTGAAGACAGCCAGGCCTTTCTACCTCCTCATTTGTCAAGGACTGGGTGTGGGCTGCCCTAGGGAGAGCATGGCCTTGTGCAAGGTGGCGCTCTGCAACTGTGGCCACGCACGCAGGGGCTGATGGTCAAAGATTACTCTCCCCACGCTCCCAGCAGCTGGGGCCACAAGTTATTGCTTAAAGGAACATGTAGGTGCCACATCAGAGTATCCGCTCTAGGTGAGTTGGAGACTTTTTCTAGCTTTATTGAGGTATAATTGACCATAAAAATTATATATATTTAAAACGTAGAATATAATGATTTGATATACCCATACATTATGACATGATTACCACAAGCAAGCTATTGGACATACGCATCACCTTCCATAGTTACCATCTTTATGTACTGAGAACCTTTAAGATTTACTCTCTTAGCAAATTTCAAGTATATAATACAGTCTGATTAACCATAATCACCACGCTGTATGTTACATCCCCATTAATTATTCATCTTATAACTGAAAGTGTGTATCTCTGGACCAACATAGGTGGGTTGATTTAAATTTTTTTTAATGTTTATTTATTTTTGAGAGAGACAGAGCACAAGCAGAGGAGGGGCAGAGAGAGAGAGACACACACAGAATCTGAAGCAGGCTCCAGGCTCTGAGCTGTCAGCACAGAGCCTGATGCAGGGCTTGAACTCACGAACCCGGAGATCATGACCTGAGCCGAAGTCAGACGCTTAACCAACTTAGCCACCCAGGCACCCCTGAAATAAGTGTACAAGATTTTAACATATTCCATCACAATATAAATAAAATGAAATGGAAAAAAAAGTTTTCACGTTTAAAATGATTTGCTTCAAAAATAATATCGGGTGTCTGAGTGGCTCAGTTGGTTAAGCATCCAACTCTTGATTTCGGATCAGGTCACAACCTCACGGTTCATGGGTTCGAGCTCCATGTTGGGCTCTGCACTGTCAGTGTGGAGCCTGCTTGGGATTCTCTCTCTCCCTCTCTCTCTGCCCCTCCCCTGCTTGTGCTCTCCCTTCCCTCAAAAATAAACTTAAAAAATAAAAAATAATAAAAAGGAAAATAATACTCAATATTAACTGTTAAAAGGAAAATGTAAGTTATAATTGATAAATCATAAATGAAAAACTTTAAAATGCAGACAAATTTTGGTTCTTAAATTTCATTCCCCATTAGAAGGAACCTTGGGCAGGGAAAACACATGAACTTGGAACATCCTTCTGCGTAATTAAGTATGGATGTGCTCAAACAACGATGTAGACATGTCACAAGCCAGCTTGCAGGGGCTCCCACTGGCCAAAAATGGGACCATTTGAGTATCAAGATAAATGCTCATTGTAACAGATTATAGCCATTTTAAGAAGAATCCATGAATCCTTACTCATAATAAGTGCATACACACACATATACAACATACATTCACAAATGGATAAATAAGGGTGCTATGTTAGTTTGTTTGGACCACTATTACAAAATACCACAGAATGGGTCAATTAGAAACAACAGAAATTTATTTCTCACACTTCTCGAGGCAGGAAGTCTAAGATCAGGGCGCGTGCATGGTCCGGTTCTGGTGAAGGCCTTCTTCCAGGTTGCAAACTGCCGATTTCTCACTGTCCTCTCTTGGTAGAAGGGAAGAGAGAGCTATCTGGGGTCCCTTTTATCCCATTCATGAGGGCTCCACCCTCATGATCTAATCCCCTCCCAAAGGCCCCACCTTCGAACACCATCCTCTTGGTTGTTAGGTTTTCAGTATATGAATTTTAGGACTATGCAAACTTTTTAATCTATACCAGGTGCCTTACAGTAGAATACAATTATTAAATGTAGAAAAAAATTGACAGAGTTAGAAAATCACCACTTTCAGGTGTGCCTGGGTGGCTCAATTGGTTAAGCATCCAACTTCGGCTCAGGTCATGATCTCGCGGTTCGTGAGTTCGAGCCCTGCATCAGGCTCTGTGCTGACACCTCAGAGCCTGGAGCCCGCTTCAGATTCTCTGTATCCCTCTTTCTCTGCCCCTCTGCTGCTTGCACGTGCTCTCTCTCTCTCTCTCCCCCCGCCAAAATAAATAAATAAACACTTTAAAAAAGAAAGAAAATCTCCACTTTCAATCATTCTTGATTTAGGCAAGAATAATCAATGAATACTAAATGGATGGGGGGAGTTCGAGTCTACAAAATATCCTACTCATAAAAATGTCTCTGTACTATTCTTGCAAGTTTTCTGTTAAATTTAAAATCATTTCAAAACAGGGGCACCTGGGTGGCTCAGTTGATTAAGCTTCCGACTTCGGCTTGGGTCATGACTCATCGTGAGTTCGAGTCCCACATCTGGCTCTCAGCTCTCATTGCAGAGCCTGCTTCAGATCCTCTGTTTCCCTCTCTGCCCCTCGCCTGCTTGCATTCTCTCTCTCTCTCTCTGTCTCAAAAATAAATAAAACATTTAAAAAATGAATAAATAAAATCATTTTGAAATTAACATTTAAAAATGTAAAATAAAATATGGTGGGAGAGAGGAAATACCATCTTGGAACAAGAGAATGCCTACAAACCTACTTAAGCCCTAAGTGCAGTCCACTTACGCATACATGGGACATGTCAGCAGATTTGGCTCAGGGGTTTCCTGCCCTTCCTTCCTGGTTCCCACAATTAAGCAGAAGACCTGTCATTGGCAAAGAGTCTGATGTAGACGTCCATCCAGGGGTCCTGAGGATGCGAATGCCCAACGGGCAGAACCCAGCTGTGGTGGGGAGAAGTTCTCCGTGAAGAACAGTTGAGGAACTAAGGAATGAAGGGACCTTAGCCAAGTGACAGCTGGGGATGGGGACGTAGAAGATCTACCCAGAGGGAGTGAAAATTGTAACAGTGCTAGTTTCCTAATAAGAAGGGCTTGTGATCTAGATTAGGCCGGCAAACGTTTTGGGGGTGGGAGGGGTAGGGAGGGAGTTTATGGAATGAAAAGTGCCTGGTACATAAAAGGAATCTCTAAATACTTGTGGATTAAATAAGTAAATGATCTTTTACTTCAAAATATACTTGGTGACAGAAAGTCATCAGTGTTTTTCCTTCTCTTTGCAATCAAGATAAAATTTGTCTCTGGAAAAGTGATCCGTATCTTCTTCACTCAAGTCGATTCTTCCACTTTTTCACTGAAAGGATAAAAATGACCAGTTAGGTAAAGGCTAAATGGGTCATTCTCATGTACATTATTTTTTAAAAAATTTAATGTTTGTTTATTTTTGAGAGAGACAGAGCATGAGCAGGGGAAGGGGAGAGAGAGAGGGAGACAGAATCTGAGAGATCACGACCTGAGCCGAAGTCGGACAATTAACTGATTGAGCCATCGAGGTGCCCCTACATTATTTTATACTTCTCTAAAAATGCTTTTAGTACATATTTTAAAAAGTGGGTCTAAATGTTTGGAATCTTTTTGATAACCATATGTTTACTTCCTGTCTCTTGTCTTTTTTACATTCTTCTGTATTTTCTTTTTGAAAATGGGATATTCAAAACAAAATATGTGTGCTACCATTAAAATCAGGAAAATAAAAGAATGTGGCAGAATCAGCCATAGTCTCTTCAGTAATAACCATCCTTTACCATTGTGATGTATTCCTTTTTAATGTATTTCTCCTAAGCAGTAATATTACATGCCTATATATCTTCCGAATACATTTTAAAATGAGACTAAGAATCTTAGGGGAATAAAAGCTGCAATGTAAAATACTTGCATGGTAATTCACATAATGGGATATTTTCCCAAGCTGCTAGTTATTCTTAGAAACCATTTCTTCTGCCTCCTTGATTAAAAGGAAGCTAGACACCATCTGTTGTTGGCTGAACAGCTGTAAATGGAAACTGATAGCCCTGTGGGTGGAGTGTGGGAGGTTAGAAGCCCTCATTCCTGATTTCCTAACCGGTGTCTGCAATGTCTTGTACGGATGCCTGCTTGTGGCTCAGAACACAAGGCCCTCTACCGGGCTATGTGCAAAATCCCGTCCAGGGAATTTTCTGGAAGGAAACAGACCATGGAGGGTGTAAGGGAAAATTTCTTATCTTGTTGTTGTTGTTGTTGTTGTTTTTAATTTATTTTTGAGAGTGACAGAGTGTGAGGGGGGGAGGGGCAGAGAGAGAGGGAGACACAGAATCCAAAACAGGCTTCAGGCTCCGAGCTGTCGGCACAGAGCTCGATGCGGGGCTCGAACCCACGACCCTGGGATCCAGACTGAGCCAAAATCAGGAGCTGGACACTCAACTGACTGAGCTACCCAGGCGCCCCTATTTTGTAAAGTTAATAACTAAAATGGTACATCTTTATCATCGCTCTGGGAAGCAAAACTGACGAAATTTAAAGCGGTGTTCATGAGCAAATGGCTGAGAAAGAATTCTTGAGCCGTTTATGGTGCAAAAAGTGATTTTATGAAATCACAGGGACAGGACCCCGTGGGCAGAAAGAGCTTGCACTGGGCTTGTGAGGAGTGACCGATGGTATACTTTTGAGTTTGTGGAAGGAGAGGGAAGAGAGATCAAGTGAGTTTCTAAGGAATTTTGATGCAAGACTTTCAGCTGTTAAGATAAGGTTACTTTTAGTTTTTAATAAAACATAAACATTAAGGCACTAAGGCAGCCCTGAGTTCCTCAAGGAAGGTCACACTCGGCACGTTTCCAGTGTGACCTCAGTGAGCTGCAGGCTGTGAGAAGATTTTAATTTAAGCTACATTGTCTTTTTTTCCCTCGTCAAAAATGATGTCATTTTCGGGGCACCTGGGTGGCTCAGTCAGTTAAGCGTCCGACTTTGGCTCAGGTCATGATCTCACGGTTCATGGGTTTGAGCCCCGCATAGGGCTCTGTGCTGACAGCTCAGAGCCTGGAGCCTGCTTCAGATTCTGTGTCTCCCTCTCTCTCTGACCCTCCCCTGCTCACGCTGTCTCTTTCTCTCAGAAATAAACATTAAAAAAAAATTTTTTTTAAATGATGTCATTTTCCAACATTCATAGCTATATTGTCTTCAGAATCTTAATTACTATTTTTTTTAAATATTAAGATTCAGATCCACCAGGGGGTGGTGAAAAAATATATATTCCGTGACTCAGCATTTTTTTCCAGACCTACTTATGTCCAGCCACACGTCAGAACAGAGGATATCACAAAACCCATTGGATTAGGTGCTTCTCCTATAACCTAGTCAGTTAAGAGATTTACAAAAGAGAAGAATATGAAAGAGAATACATTCTCGATTTCAATATAATGAGATACTTATACATCCATTTTGTTTTATTGCCAAGTGAATAAAAACAAATTGCAAAGCAATAAGCACGCACTGAACTCATTTTTGTTTAAAAAATTCTGTTGGTATATGAATAGCAAAATATTCACAAGCATACACAATTCTATTTTTAGGAGGCTTAATTTGTCAGGTTTTTTTTCTTTCATGACATCTGATTTGTCAGTTATAAAAATATTCACCTCTAGCGTGCCTCGGTGGCTCAGTCGGTTAAGCACCCAACTTCGGCTCAGGTCATGATCTCATAACTTGTGAATTCGTGCCCCACAAGGGGCTCTGTGCTGACAGTGGAATTCTCTCTCTCTCCCTCTCTCTCTGCCCCTCCCCCACTTGTGTTTTCTCTATCTCAAAATAAATAAACTTAAAAAAATGAACCTGGATTCAAGCCTGAGTTGTTTTTTTTTTTTAAATTTGCCTTTGTTTTAACTTAATATTCCCAATGTCTTTTTTTTCCCTTTAGGTTTGTCTGGGTTTGTATTGCATTGGTTTTCTTTTTCTTTTTCTTTTTTTTTTAGCATTTAAAGCTTCTATCCAGATGGACTTTCTTTTGGCATAAGGAGTAAGATAGATAATGAGTTTTTGTTTTTTTCCCCAAATAAGTGCTAGATACCCTAGAAATATTTGAAATGTATTGGAATTTGTCAGGAAAATAGTATATAGAAAAAATAGTGAAAACTTTTAATCGGGGCACCTGGGTGGCTCAGTCGGTTAGGCGTCTGACTTCAGCTCAGGTCATGATCTCATGGTTCGTGGCTTTGAGCCCCGTGTCAGGCTCTGTGCTGACAGCTAGCTCAGAGCCTGGAGCCTGTCTTTGGATTCTGTGTCTCCTTCTCTCTCTGACCCTCCCCTGCTCAGGCTGTCTCTGTCTTTCTCTCAAAAATAAATAAAACATTTAAAAAAACCTTTTAATCGAGGGAAAGTCTCAGAACCCTTTAAATATCTGCAGTTTTACAATCAGTGAGACGTAGAGGAAGAAAATGCCATAGAAGAGGCAATTAAACTAATCACCACCCAAAATAGAACCGTGCCAGGACATTACTTGAATAGGGGGAAGCCACAGCACCTGGAAATACATGCTATTTTTGCATCAAAATCTCCAAGTTGGTAAGGGAGAAAAAGGCTTTCATTGCCTTCATCTTAAGTCTATAAGAGTCATTAAAATTTTTTGGGGGGGGAGCATGGGTGGCTCAGTCAGTTAAGTGTCTGACTTCAGCTCAGGTCATGATCTCACGGTTCGTGGGTTCAAACCCCACGTTGGGGTCTGTGCTGATTGCTCAGAGCCTGGACTCTGCTTCAGATTCTGTCTCTCTGTCTCTGTCTGTCTGTCTCTTTCTCTGCCCCTCCCCTGCTCATGCTCTCTCTTTCTCAAAAAAAAAATATTAAGGGGTGCCTGGGTGGCTCAGTTGGTTAAGCGTCCGACTTTGGCTCAGGTCATGATCTCACGGTTCGTGGGTTAGAGCCCCGTGTCGGGCTCTGTGCTGACAGCTAGCTCAGAGCCTGGAGCCTGTCTTCGGATACTGTGTCTCCCTCTCTTTCTGACCCTCCACTGTTCACACTGTCTCTCTCTCAGAAATAAAATTTTTTAAAAAATGAAAAAAATTTAAAAAACACTTTCGACGTTTATTCAGTTTTCAAAGATAGAGACAGAGCACGAGCAGGGGAGGGGCAGAGAGAGAGAGGGACACGCAGAATCTGAAGCAGGCTCCAAGCTGTGAGCTGTCAGCACAGAGCTCGACTCAGGGCTCAATCTCACAAACCATGAGATCATGACTTGAGCTGAAACCAAGAGTTGGTAGCTGAGGGCTGATGGGGGTGGGGGAGAGGGGAAGGGGGGTGATGGGCATGGAGGAAGGCACTTGTGGGGATGAGCACTGGGTGTTATATGGAAACCAACTTGACAATAAATTATTTAAAAAAAAAAGAGTTGGTAGCTTAATTGACTGAGCCACCCCAGTGCCCTTCGAGCATGTTATTTGGTCATGTTTTTAATCCACTCTGCCAATGTGTCTTAATTGATGAATTTAGATCACTTACATTTAAGATCATTATTGATATTTTAGAGTGTAAGTGTGCTACGCTAATGTGTTGTTTTGTTTCTTTTCTCTGTTTCTTATTCCTTTCTCTTTTCTTACTTTCCTGTGGGGTACTTGAAGATGTTTTAGGATTCCGTCTTTATTTATTTATAGTGTTTTGAGTGTGTAGTTTCCTACAGATTTCTTTAAGTACATCTGTTTGTATAAGTTTCTTTTTTTAAATTTTTAAATTTTTTAAAATTTATTTCTGAGAAAGAGAGAGAGAGAGAGAGAGAGAGAGAGAGACGGTGTGAGCAGGGGAAGGTCAGAGAGAGAGGGAGATACAGAATCTGAAACACGCTCCAAGCTCGGAGCTAGCTGTCAGCACAGAGCCCGATGCGGGGCTCGAACCCACAAACCGTGAGATCATGACCTGAGCCAAAGCTCAACCGATTGAGCCACCCAGGCACCCCATGTATAGATTTCTTAGTGGTTGCCTTAGGTAACCAGTAGATCATGTAACTTATCTATTGGTATCAGCATTTGCTACTTTGAATGACGTATAGAAACCTCACTTCTTTTGCCCTTCCCATTTTTTAAATACAATTGTCTTAAATCTTTTCTCCACATATATTTAGCACTATATCAGATAAAGTAGACTTCAGAGCAAAAACAAAACAAAACAACAACAAAACACCTTAGTAAAAACAAAGAAGGACATTGCATAATGATAAAAAGATCAGTGTACCAGGAAGATATAAGAATCCTAAATGTACAGGTACCAAACAAAAGAGCCTCAAAATACATAAACTAAAAACTAATATGCAAACCAGTGAGAAGGGCTAGTATCAAAAACACAAGAAATAACGAATGTTGCCATATACTATTTGTAGGAACGTAAATTGGTGCAGTCACTATGGAGAACAGTATGGAGGTTATTTTAAAATATAAAAATAGAAATACCATATGATCCAGTAATTCCACTACTGTGTATTTACCCAAAAAAAACCAAAATGCTGGTTCAAAAAGATACATGCAGGGGCGCTTGGGTGGCTTATTCGGTTAAGCATCTGACTTTCGCTTGGGTCATGATCTCGCGGTTCGTGGGTTCGAGCCCCGCATCAGGCTCTGGGCTGACTGCCAGCTCGGAGCCCGGAGCCTGTTTCAGTCTGTGACTCCCTCTCTCTCTGACCCTCCCCTGCTCACACTGTCTCTCTCTTTCTCTCTCCTAGAAATAATAAATTAAAAAAATTAAAAAAAAAAAAGATACATGCACCCCTATGTTCATTGCACCGTTGTTTACAAGAGCCAAGATATGGAAGTCACCAAAGTACGGGCCCACAGATGAATGGACAAAGCAGATGTAGTATACACACAATGGGATATTACTCATCCATAAAAAAGAATGAAATCTGGGGCACCTGGGTGGCTCAGTTGGTTAAGCATTCAACTTTGGCTCGGGTCATAATCTCACGGTCGTGAGTTCAAGCCCTATGTCAGGCTCTGTGCTGACATCTTGGAGCCTGGGCCTGCTTTGGATTCTCTCTCTCTCCCTCTCCTTCTCTCTCTCTCTCTCTCTGCCCCTCTCCCACTCATGCTCTGTCTCAAAAATAAATAAGCATTAAAACAACTTTTAAAAAGAATGAAATCTCGCCATTCACAACAAGATGGATGGACCAAAGCGTATTATGCTAAGTGAAATATGCCAAATAGCCAAATAGAGACCAAATACCATATGATTTCATTTATATGTGGAATCTAAAAAAAAAATAATAATAAAAAAATAAACAAAACAACAACAAACAGAAACAGACTCATAAATGCAAAGAACAAATTGGTGGTGGCCAGAGGGGAAGAGCTCTGGGGAGATGACTGAAATAGGGGAAGGTGATGAAGAGGTACAAACTTCCAGTTATAAAATAAAGAAGTCATAGGAATGAAAAAAGTACAGTATCGGGATGAGAGTCAACAGTATTGTAATAATGTTACATGGTGGCAGACAGTAGCTACGCATGATGGGCACTGCGTAATGCAGAGAATTGTCAAATCACAATGTCGTACACCTGCAACTAATATAACACTGCATGTCTACTATCCTTCAATAATTTTTTTAAGTAGGCTTCATGCCCAGTGTGGAGCCTGAGGAGGAGCCTGAACCCACAACCCTGAGATCAAGACCTGAGCTGAGATCAACAGCGGGAGGCTCAACCAACTAAGCCACCCACGCATGCTATTCAATAATATTTAAAAACCCTAAGGGAGCTGAAAGGAGAAATAAACAGATGCGCTGTAATAGCTGAGGACTTCAACACCCACTCTTTTTTTTTTTAATTTTTAAATGTCTTATTTATTTCTAGGAGAGAGAGAGAGAGACAGCGTGAGCAGGGGAGGGTCAGAGAGAGGGAGTCACAGACTCTGAAACAGGCTCCAGGCTCTGAGCTGGCAGTCAGCACAGAGCCCGACGCGGGGCTCGAACCCACGAACCACGAGATCATGACCTAAGCGGAAGTCGGACGCTTAACCGACTAAGCCACCCAGGCGCCCCCAACACCCACTCTTATCAACTGATAAAACTACTAAACAAACACTCAGCATATACATGGGAGATGCGACCCATCCAACACCACAGGAACACACATTCTTTTCAAGTGCCCAGCAAAGGTGAAGCACTTACACTGCCCCGAAATAGGTGGGTGGGGGTGGAAACTCCTCTCCTCCCTCAGCAGGAAATCTGTCCCCAGCAAGCGCAGGGCTTGCATCATCTCCTTATCTCTGTGTGGGACTGTAAGCTCACCTGCTCGCTGGGCCCTGCTGACCAGAGAGCTAAGAATTGGAATCCTGATTAGACCCCTCTCTCACTGCCTTGTGTAATCTGCTCCTGAGAGTGGGGGTGGATTTTCCATTGGTACCTGGCTCCTGCTGGGCTGGTATCATCTAAAACATTTCCTGTTGCTAGTCCACCTGTTTTCTGGCACCTTGGGCTAAGGGGAACAGGCTTTCCTTGTAGCTTTTTATTTTTCATCCGGGCCTTCCGGATGGGAGGCTTCTAGAGCCTGAGGCCCAGACTTACGGAAATTCACTGCTCTGTTATTTCTCAAGCCCTGGGGTCCCTAGGAAGTTTGTCTCCTTTCCACCTTTCAGAACTTCCTGTCTGTTGTGTCACGGGGTCTTTAGTTGCAAGAGGGAGGGTTTGGAGGGAATGGGGCTACTCCAACTTGGGAGGAACTAGAAGTCCTAAAATTCCTTCTTTTTGGTGCTTAAATTGTCCAGATTTGACCCGGTGTGAGCCCCTTCAGGCTGCCCCCCGTATCATTCTGCTATATCCCCATCATCCTCTGAGCACTCCCTTACTTTCTGGCAGAAGATGTTCCAAGCTCACCTTGTACTTCCCTTGTTCGGCCCTAGGAAAAGCGATTTCTCCAAAGAGCCCTGAATCTTCTCGTGGAGAGTGGTATTCAGAAGCCACTACTGAGGGGGGCTAGCACATAACCCCCCCCTTGTCCCCCTGGGGCTCCAACGCACCTTTTTCCGATATAAGGTGTGTGAAGGCCGAGGTCAGATGTGCCTGTCACAGTAAATACTCCTCTTGGAGCACCTGAGGCCCCCACCGGCTCCCCATCGCCACTCACCCTGGCATTGGTCGCTAAGGAGCTACGGTTTGGCTCTGGGAGTGAGCTTGCATTTATTTGGCCAACCCCGGACAGAGATGGAAGGTTCGGGAAAGATCTGAGGGTTGAACCAAAAAACTCCTTGGTTTGCTCGTGGGTGGGGTTAGGTTACGCGATGACACGAGCAACTGCCGGATCCAGCGATTGGTGCCTTCCTGTTTGGCCCGGTGGGGAGCTGGCATTCTGCCAAGTCACTGCAGGTGTTGCCGCACCCCACCCCCGGGTCTCCCAGGATCGCCCAGGCACAACCCCCCCCAACCTGCTCCTGCAGTGGAGCCACGTCGCCCCGCCAGCATCTCCCCCTCTCTCCCCGCCTCTCGTGGGGCACCTCTGCGGGCTTTTCACATCCCACTGCAGTCCCTCCCTTCCAGGTCGGCCCCAGCCCTCCCCGATTTCCCGCCCCCTGAGGTCCGTGTGTGCCTCTCATTGGTGCTGCCCGACAGGCTGCGCAGCCGCTTGTGAACTTGGCGATAGGGGCGGGGCTCGTCGGGGGCTTCAGGGAGCTACGGGGGAGGGTTAACCCTTATCCCCTAATTAATACGCAGGACAGTACTGATTACTTCTGGAGTGCCAGCCACCATGTAGGCAGCAGATAAAAGTCTTGTCCTTTAAGACCTCATGAAGTCTCATATAATTACCCATATTTTCTTTTCTTTTTTTGTGCTGTTTATTTTTGAGAGAGAGAGAGAGAGGGAGAGAGAGAGAGAGAGAGGAGGACAGAGGATCCGAACTGGGCTCTGCGTTGACAGCAGAGACCCGGATGCAGGGCTCGCACCCCCAAACCGGTGAGACCGTGAGGTGAGCAGAAGTACCCTTAACTGCCTGAGCCACCCAGGCACCCCACCCGTATTTTCTTTTAAAAAAAGCTTTATTGAGGTAAAATTCATATACAAAATACTGCACATATTCAGTGTGCACATCTTGATGAGTTTGGACCTATGTACATCCATGATGCCATCACTGCGAACAAGATGCTAAACATATCCATCACCTCCCAAAATGTCCTTGTGTTTTGTGTGTGTGTGTGTGTGTTTCTCTTGGTGATAAGAACAATCAACATGAGATCCACATTCTTAATATATTTCAAAGTGTACAATACCTTGTTAACTATATATGGTATATATAGTTACCGCTGCAGACACTATGTTGTACAGCTGATCTCTAGAACTTATTTCTCTTGCATAACTGACAATTTATACCCATTAGGCAACACCTCTCCATTCTCTCCTCCCCTCCTCCCTACCCCAGCCCCTGGCCACCACTCTCTGCTTCTATGAGTTTGACTATTTTAGATACCTCATATTAAGTGTAGTCATACAGTCTTTGTCATTCCATGATCAGCTCGTTTCACCTAGCATAACATCTTCCGTCCTCCAGCGAATCCACATAGTCACAAGTGGCAGGATTTTCTTCTTTCCAAAGGCTGAATAAGTACTCCATTGTATGTACTTACCACTTCTTTTTTATGCTTCCATCTGTCGATGGGCACTTACGTTGTATCTATAACTCGGCTATCACAAATAATGCTGCAGTGAACATGGTATATAGTGCAGAAATCTCTTCAAGATCCTGATTTCAATTCTTTTGGATATATATCCAGACGGGGAATTGCTGGGTTCTATGGTAGTTCTATTTTAAATTGTTTTTTTTTTTTTTTTTTTTTTTAAGGAGAGCGTCCATACTGTTTTCCACAGTGGCTGCACCAATTTACATTCCCACCAACAGTGCACAGGGTTCCAATTTCTCCACATTCTCACTAATACTCGTTGTTATTATTATTATTTTAATAGTCATCCTGACACAGGCGCCTGGCTGGCTCAGTTGGAAGAGTATGGGACTCTTCATCTTGGGTCATGAGTTTGAGCCCCACGTTGGGTGTAGAAATTCTTCAACAACAGCAACAAACTTACGAAAAATAGTCATCCTAACAGGTGTGAAGTGACAACTTATTGTGCTTTTGATTTGCAGTTCCCTGATGATTAGTGATGTTTAGCACCTTTTTGTGCACCTGTTGGCCATTTGTATGTCTTCTTTACACTGGGTTATTTGGGGCTTGGGCTATTGAGTTGTAGGAAATTCTTACATATTTTGGATATTAACCCCTTATCAGATAGATGGTTTGCACATATTTTCTCCGATTCCACAAGTTGTCTTTTCCCTCTATTGATTGTTTCCTTTGCTGTGCGGAAGCTTTTCAGTCTGACGTAGTCCCACTTGTCTATTTTTGCTTTTGTTTCCTGTGCTTTTGGTGTCAAACCTAAGAAATCGTTGCCAACGCCAATGTCAAGGAGCTTCTCCCCTGTGTCTTCTTTGAGGAATTTTATAGTCTCAGGTGTTATGTGTAAGTCTTTAATCCATTTTGAGTTGATTTTCATGTATGGTGTAAGATAGGGACCTAATTCCATTCTTCTGCATGTGGCAGTTATTTTGAAATGAGACAGGGGGCACCTGGGTGACTCAGTCGGTTAAGCGTCTGACTTTGGCTCAGGTCACGATCTCGCAGTTCGTGGGTTCAAGCCCCGTGTCGGGCTCTGTGCGGACAGCTCGGAGCCTGGAGCCTGTTTCAGATTCTGTGCCTCCTGCTCTCTCTGCCCGTCCCCCGCTTGTGCTTTGTGTCTCTCTCAAAAATAAATAAACATTTAAAAAAAATGAAGAAAGAAATGAGGAGACAGGCTCAAGAGCTCCCTGCGAAGTCTGGATCTGGAGAGGGTGCCCCGAGGATACAAGTGGTTGTCCTGTGCTGGATGGGGAGAAAGGCGGAGGGGACAGAAAGGAGCAAAGCATGGGCTCCACACTGTCCATCTCTGGGCCTTCCTGGGAAGCCCATGACAAAAATCCTGAGGAACCTGGGGCTGCCAGGCCGGGGGACTCACAAGGGGCCGACTCCATGGGAGATCACATAGCCCTTCCTGGACCTCTGCCTCAGGGGCACATTCCAAGGAACAAACTTAACTCACATAGTTGCTGCTTTTCTGTGTTTTTTTTTTTTTTTTTACACTTTTACAAAATATGTATGAATCCCTGAAGTTAGAGTATTTCTACAAGTATTTAAACTTTATGTAAATAAAGTGTATGCGTTCTTATGCGGTGTGCCTTATTTCTTTCAGTACATCTCCTGGTGATTACGCCGTTCTTGGTTTCACTGCAAATAACACACTGCAAATTGTATTGTTATTTTTTTAATGTTTTCATTTATTTTTCAGAGACAGAAAGTGAGCAGGGGAGGTACAGAGAGAGAGAGGGAGACACAGAATCCAAAGCAGGCTTCAGGCTCTGAGCTGTTAGCACAGAGCCTGATGTGGGGCTTGAACTCAAGAGTTGTGAGATCATGACCTGAGCCAAAGTCGGACGCTCAACCGACTGAGCCACCCAGACACCCCTGTATTGTTATTTTTTAATGATACATATTGATTAATGAACATTTTTACATTGAAAATAGAAGAATCAAATGATATTTCCTTGTTCAGTTTGTGTGTTTAGATCTAATCTAAGAAATTCTTTTTTGAGGGCCCCTGGGTGGCTCAGTCAGTTAAGCCTCCGACTTCGGCTCAGGTCATGATCTCATGGTTCCTGAATTCAAGCCCTTAATCGAGTTCTCTGCTGTCAGCACGGAGCCTGGAGCCCGCTTCAGATTCTCTGTCTCTGCCTGCAGGGAAGGGGCTGAGAAAGAGGGGAATAGAAGATCCAAAGCGGGCTCTGCACTGACAGCAGCGAGCCCGACGTGGGGCTTGAACCCACCAACTGTGAGATCATGACCTGAGCCAAAGTCAGATGCTCAATGGACTGAGCCGCTCAGGCGCCCCTTTGACCCTTTTTAAATCAGGATGTTCATATTCTTATTGTCAAGAGTGTAGACTTTGGACAGCAGTCCTTTCTCAGATTATGCTTTTTGCAATTATTTTCTGCCAGTCTGTTGGGGAAGGTCATGGAAAAGATAGGCATGTCAGTTGACACGTCGGCTGGGCCTGGACAATCAGAGGCTCCTCACTTCCTTGTCCTTGACATGTGGGCCTGCTTGCCTTTCCCTCTACCCGAGGCTGCTCCAAGGACACAGCCTTGAGATAGTGATGTGGCTTTGAGGATACTTGTATGGTATATGTGACTAACCTACTAAAGGCCTCTGTAGAAACTTTTGAGATTTGGTGGATGGTGGGGCACCTGGGTGGCCCAGTTGGTTAAGCATCTGACTCTTGATTGGGGCTCCGGTCACGATCTTGTGTTTCGTGAGACTGAGCCCCGTGTCAGGCTCCACACTGACAGCATGGAGCCTGTTGGAGTTCTCTCTCACCCTCTCTCTCTCTCTCTGCCCTTCTCCCCCCCTCAAAATAAATAAATAAATATTAAACAAATAAAAAAGAAATGTGGTGGCTGGGTGCAGGGATCCAGTCATTTGCTGCTGCCCAAGGCAAGCCTTGTATGTAAGCTGCTTTTGATTATTAAACCTGCTACCCACCAGCCTGGAGTGGTCTGCCTCCCTCTTCCATCTCCTCCTGTCCTCCATGTTTGGTGACCAGTTTCAGATTACACCTGGGAAGCTCCCAAGGAGGTGATGAACCAACAGTTGGTGAGCTGACCCAGGAGACCAAAGAAATGGGCCTTGGGAATGAGGCATCCCCGGGGGAAATCCTGAGTTGGCCATTGACCTCTGTGTGGGGAGGGGTGGCCGATATGTCAGAGACGGTGGACTGCCGCGTGAGTACAGGGTCGCTCCCAAAATGCTGACTGCTTTGAGGGGTTTGTTTGAGGAACCGCACGTGGCACACAGTAGCAATGAAGGGAAATGCGTGGTTGCCACAGTGGGCCGGCCTCTCCTGTGGCCAGTTCGGTTGGCCGCCGACACCCAGCTAGAGGCGGAAGCTCGGGGCAGAGAGTACAAGAAGAGCTGAGGTGAAAGATGAGCCTGTGAGGGGCGCCTGTGGGGCTCAGTCGGTTAAGTGTCTGACTTCGGCTCAGGTCATGATCTTGTGGTTCATGGGTTTGAGACCCGCGTCGGACTCTGTGCTGACAGCTCAGAGCCTGGAGCCTGCTTCGGATTCTGTGTCTCCCTCTCTCTCTGCCCCTCCCCTGCCCGCGTTCTGTCTCTCAAAAATAAATAAACATTATAAAAAAATTTTAAATGCCTCAGATTAAGATCCAAGCACTTGTGACAAAGCCTGATTAGGATGCTAAGAGGTGGAATCTCTGAGAAAGTTAGGAAAGAGAAGAGTAGGATGTTGTGATTCATGAAGAAATGTACAGAATGCACCATGCCTTCTGATCCCTTATACTAAGGGGAAAACATTTTTTTAGGTAGGCTCTACACCCAACGTGGGGCTTGAACTCATGACCCCGAGGTCAAGAGTCACATGCTGTACCAACTGAGCCTCCCAGGCACCTAAGGAAAATCTTACATAGCAATCACCTCAGCACTCTGAGGAGAAAACTTGCATCCTTCCTCTGTCCCAGGAAGTTGTAAGTTGTATCATGCCTTGGAAACATAAACACTCCAGGAACTAACTAAAACATTGACCACAGAGATGAAAGAAATAAGGGGGAGGCTTTTAAGAAGACAGGCTGCCGCAGGAGTCCCCATGCCCCAAATGTCCAGTCCATGGCCTCCGTAGGATCACAAATATCAGTAAAAAGCTTTAGCCGTGTGAGTCGGTACCTGATTCAGAGTTTGGGGATAAAACAGTTTTGGGATAAAAGCTGACCGGGCAGAAAGTTGTGGAAGGTCTATGGAAAAGGTAGTCAAGTTAAGAGATTGGAATGGACTTACATAAGTTAAAAAGAAAAAAATAAAGAGAATTTTAATATCAAAAAGTACACTGGTACCAAATTAGAATTTGGTTTTCTCTCTGTTTTTTTTTTTAACGTTTATTTATTTTTGAGAGACAGAGAGTGAGCAGGGGAGGGGGAGAGAGAGATGGAGACACAGAATCTGAAGCAGGCTCCAGGCTCTGAGCTGTCAGCACAGAGCCTGATGCGGGGCTTGAACACATGAACTGTGAGATTATGACCTGAGCCGAAGTTGGCCGCCCAACCTACTGAGTCACCCAGGTGCCCCAAGGTTTTCTCTCTGTTAAGAGGACAAAGTTTTCGTAGATATTGGCCTGCTCTTAATGAGAAATTGTAAACAATAGCTTTTTTTCCCTTTAATGTAATCTGTCTGAAAAACAAAGATTCTGTTTTTGTCTTTTTTGGGTCTTTGATTACTTAAAAAACTGAGTCTTTTCTATTCAAAGAGCTACATTTTTACAACTATCTAATTTTTGTATATGTTACATTTCATGGGAAGTAGGTAAAAAAAATGATGCTAAACTTTTTTAAAGGATATATTTGTATGAAATTCCTAAAGCCTGGTATGCCCTGATATAATGTTATCAGTCATGATTTTAAAATGTATGTCACAGGGGACGCCTGGGTGGCTCAGTCGGTTAAGCATCCGACTCTTGATTTTGGCTCAGGTCAGGATCTCACAGTTCATGAGATCCAACCCCATGCAGGGCTCGGTGCTGACAGCTCAGAGCCTGCTGGAGATTCTCTCTCTCTCTCTCTCTCTCTCTCTCTCTCCCTCTCCCTTTCTCTGCCCCCCACCTCTCAAAAATAATAAACTTTAGGGGCGCCTGGGTGGCTCAGTTGGTTGAGTGTCCAGCTTTGGCTCAGGTCATGATCTCGCGCTTTGTGGGTTTGAGCCCCGCGATGGACTCGGTGCTGAGGGCTCAGAGCCTGGAGCCTGTCTTCGGATTCTGTGTCTCCCTCTCTCTGACCCTCCCCTGCTCACACTGTCTCTCTCTCTCTCTCTCAAAAATAAATAAAACATTAAAAAATTAATAATAAAATAATAAACTTATAAAACCTTTTAAAATAAAAATTAAGTAAGTAAATAAATAAATAAGTAAAATGTACGTCGCAGAAACAACCAAATCCCTTTGTCAATTGCATTATTGTGAGCTCTCATCAGATCTTTACCCATAGCCTTTTTAAGCCTTTTGTCACTTGCAGATAGTTATCGTTTCACTCTGACACTTTGGCAGAAAGTGTTTTGGCAAAAGTGCTTCATCTTTGGGGCGCCCGGGTGGCTTAGTCGGCTAAGCGTCCGACTTTCGCTTAGGTCATGATCTCGCGGTTCGTGGGTTNCGACTTTCGCTTAGGTCATGATCTCGCGGTTCGTGGGTTCGAGCCCCGCGTCGGGCTCTGTGCTGACTGCCAGCTCAGAGCCTGGAGCCTGTTTCAGTCTGTGACTCCCTCTCTCTCTGACCCTCCCCTGCTCGTGCTGTCTCTCTCTCTCTCCTAGAAATAAATAAAACATTAAAAAAAGTTTTAAAATATTAAAAAAAAAAGTGCTTCATCTGTAAGGAAATTCATGGAAAAGACTTTCACAAGTTTCTGATAACTAAACTCCACTTGCCTTCATGTGGGAGGGATAATAATAAAAGGCACCTTCCAAGTGCCTCCCCAAGGTTCCCTGCATAGCCCCACGATACGTCGTGAGATGGAAGCCCGAGAGGTCTTCTCCTTCTTCCCCACGCCAGTAAAATGGGCCCATTACATGGACAATATAATGTTAGCATGTGAATGTTGCCTCTGCAGCAAGTCTCCCTGAAGGCATTGCTGGAGTTTCTGCCAGGGAGAGGATGGGCAGTGAACCCACAGAAAAGTCAAGGCCCAGACACTGCTCGAGGCCCATCAGCTCTTCCTTATCTCCAAAAAGTGGTCCAAACTCCATCAAGGCCAATCATATTCTGGCCCCTCGTAGCCCCACTGCCCCATCTTTCCAATCCCCCACCTCGTCCTACAGCTGCTGGGCTCTTTGCTACCTAGTGACGCCTTGTGCCCCCGGGCCTTTATTCCTGCTGTCCTTTCTATCTGTGTTTTCCTCTAGGAGTTCATTCTCATATTGTCAGTACCCGGCTCCAGTATTTTCTTTCCATGGAAAGCACTCCCCTTCCGTGTTCCTGATGCAAACCCTTGTCTAACTATGGAAGGAGAAATGATCTCATTAGGAGCCCTGCTCTCGCATGGAGACTGTCATCTGAAGGGTAGGAACTCATTAAAAGTTAATTTAACAGAACAACAACAAAATACCAGGGGCACCTGGGTGGCTCAGTTGGTTGGGCGTCCGACTTCAGCTCAGGTCACTATCTCACAGTTTGTGGGTTCAAACCCCACGTCAGGCTCTGTGCTGACAGCTCAGAGCCTGATGCCTGCTTCGGATTCTGTGTCTCCCTCTCTCTCTGCCCCTCTCCCATTTGTACTATGCCTCTCTCTCAAAATGAATAAACATTAAAAAAAATATTTTTAAATACTAGTAGGTACCCCAAGTATAAAGTGATAAAGAGCCTGAAAAAATTGTGAAAAAATATTCGTCTTATGAGAGAAAAAAAATGGAAATGACCACAACCACAAAAAAATCATTTTCAGATATCAAAGTGGCAATAATTAGAAATGATGATATTTGGTACTGAAGATGGAGTGTAGCGCAGGCTAGGGGTATATAAGAACTTGCTTAGAAAGAGAGGAATATTCTCTTGGCAGGCACATAAGACACCTTAAAGGACAGGGCGCCTGGGTGGCTCAGTGGGTTGAGCATCTGACTCTTGATTTCAGTTCAGGTCATGAGCTCCTGCTTCGTGGCTTTGAGTCCTGCATCAGGCTCTGCGCTGACAGCATGGAGCCTGCTTGGGATTCTCTCTCTCTCTCTCTCTCTCTCTGTGCCACTCCCCTGCCTGTTGGCTCTTTCTCTCAAAATAAATAAATAAACTTAAAAAAAAGAAACAAGAAACCCCCTTTTTAATGTTTTATTTATTTCTGAGAGAGAGAGAGAGACAGCGTGAGAAGGGGAAGGTCAGAGAGAGAGGGAGACACAGAATCCCAAGCAGGCTCCAGGCCCTGAGCTGTCAGCACAGAGCCCGACGCGGGGCTCAAACCCACGAACCGTGAGATCATGACCTGAGCCGAAGTTGGACACTTAACCGACTGAGCCCCCCAGGCGCCCCAGAAAAAGAAACTATAAGGGAGGTTATGCCATTGGGCCCAGTGATCCTTCTGTGGCCATAAAGCTAAAGGGAAAGATGGGGAAGCAGGAAAATCCTTCCACATGAAAGTGATTGGCTCCTACTCTTCACAGCCACATCTGTGGTCCTGTCCTAAGCCTGGCCCTGGGCCACCCTGACACGGGGCCTCCGGCACAGAGAAACTGAACTGTTCCTTCCCGTTGATTCCGAGAGGTGGAGGGCAGAGCCCCAGAGGCAGGTACTGGACAGAGGCCTGGGACAGGAAGAGCCTGCCCTGGGGGCAAAGGAGTGGAGCTCAGGGGTGACTGCCTTGTGGGAACGAGAATCACCCCAAAGGTCGCCTCAGCCTTCTCCGTTAGACGGTGGGCCGGGGAATGTATGTGGGGTGGGAACCTTTCTTTTTGGGTGTGAGGGGGCGGAGTAGGGAAGACTTGAGGGAGAGGCCCAGGATGAAGCAGTCTGGGTTGCCAAGCCAAGCCAACTGGGCTAGTGAGAGCGAGGGAGAGGCCCCAGGTACCAGCCTCTCCCCTGGGCGGTGGGGGCCATGGTCACTCACAAGGTGGTCAGGAACTAGTTCCAGCGGAGGAGTTTCTGGCAGAGGGGGTGGGGTCAGAGCCACGTCTCCTCCAAGCCATGCTGGCCTATGAACTCTGGGTACAGCAGCGCCGGAAGCTTCCAGTTGAATGGGACTTGCTCTCCTAGCCTGGGGCAGTCTGCTAGACCAAGAGAGAAGAAAGCGTTGATTTATGGGGACTCTCCCCCTTCCTGCAGAGACATCTGGTTTCCAGGAGCGGGTTCTCAGAGCGGGCGTGCGCTGACTTTGGAGCCTCAATCCCCCAACTGCGCCAGGCGAGACCGGACTCTTCCCGTGCAGTTCTCACCCATGCTCTCCTCAGAGGCCATGGCTGCCTGCCTCACGAGACTCCATTAGACTGCCAGCTCCCTGAAGGTGAGACTGCTCTTTTTGCTGGAGTAGGCTTCTGGAACAAGCCACGCTGGCCCCTGTGCAATAGGCACTGATGCTAAGGAAATGTGCCTGTGGTGGCGGGGCTGGAGGGCGGATCATGGCAGGTCTCAGGACTTCCCTGAAGAGACGCTGAGGTCACCGAGGCACCGTGGGTGAGTCCAGAAGGGAGCCGGGCTAGAGGCCTTAAGAATCTCCCTCAGCCTCCCTCTCTTCTGGGGACCCCCTGAGAGATCTGGCTTCCCTTTGTCTTCCCTTGTCAGCTTCCTCCTCCCCCTCCTTCCCTCCCTCTCCTTCTCCTCTCTCTCGCCCCCACCTCTCTTCATTCCTCCCACTTTTTCCTCTAGATCTCATTCTTTCTCCTCCATCGCTTCCTCCCATCCATCCATCCATCCATCCACCCATCCACCCATCCACCCATCCATTCAGTCCTTTCTAAATGAAAGGATATAGCACTCCCTATGCCCCATAGATAGCTCTAGGTGGCGTTGGTGTGCGAAAGGCCATGGTCAAGTTGAAAGCACGACACTTGAGTTGTGGGATATTATGGCCCCTGCCTCCTGTTTCCCGACCTCCCCTTCGCTCCCTGTGCTGTAAACCTCAGGCCAGACTGAGACTTTTTCTGGGAAGAGTAGGTGGCAGGTTGGTTGAATGAGAGATTCAACGGGTGGTTGAACCTCCTAACCACCCGTTAGCTGCCGAGGTAGGTTGAGGGGTCACTGGGCCAGGACGATGGAGTCTGAGAACATCTCACAGAGCAGGCACAGGCCCCCACAGCAACCCCCACCCTTGGATGGAGCCCTGAAGGGCAGAAGGCAAATCACATCACTAGCTTGAAAGAAAGGCTGCCCGGAAAGGGTGTGCGGGCCTGGCTAACTGGGTCACCTCCTGCGCCACTTTACTTCCAGAAGTCTTCCCTCCTGGCCTACACCCACTGAAAGCGACCCACGGGCCTGCTTTCTGACAGAACTTGTCCCACAGAGACGAAGGGGCGCCAACCTAGCCCTTATTTGACATCAATGGGATGCCAGACACCACGCTGGCTGCTCTTCTCCAGGCCCACCTGGTGTCAAGTTCACAAGACATTTGCTAGGGGAGTATGTATATCTGCCTCCTCCCCAAACTTCCTGCCTTCATTCCTTCATCCCTTCTCACCTGGGTTATGATTTTTATTTCCCTTTTTTTAAAGTTTATTTATTTTGAGAAGGGGAGGGACAGAGAGCGAATCCCCAGCAGGCTCCACACTGTCAGTGCAGAGCCTGACGTGGGGCTCGAACCCACAAACCGTGAGATCATGACCCCAGCAGAAATCAAGTCTGACACTTAACTGACTGGGCACCCCGGCGCCCCGTGATTTTTATTTCCTACCGTTCCTTTTGCTTCCAGACTTTTGTTTTGTTTCATATACACAAAACTTTGTTACAACATTTCTAACTTTATTCAAAGTTAGTGGTGGCAAAGAGTGCCGACAAGCGACAGGCATGGTGCCTAACAGCTGGATCAAAGGCCATGAGGGAGTCCATGAGGGTCCATCAGTCCCTGCCCCTTCGGTATTGCTATTCCTTCCACTCTTAATGTCTGGTGTTCACCTTTGACAATGATCGAATGTGTACAGGAAAGAAAGTCACTTTCAAGGAGCTTGAGCTGCACCCCATTATCAAGAAGTACCTTAGCCTCTGAGAAAAAAGCAGCAACTGCAGATGACAATTTGCTTCTGCCCCACATGGAGCTCGAACTCATGACCCCAAAGTCAAGCATCACATGGCCTACCAACTGAGCCAACCAGCTCCCCACCCACCCTTTTTGGAGAATGGAAAGGAAATCTTTCTCACTAACTTGATTCACTAATGGCTTGGGTCAAATACTTTCACAGAAATCCCAACAAATGACTCATCCTCAGATTCCTGGCATGGTGGGATATTTTTAAAGTTTTATTTATTATTGAGAAAGAGAGAGAGAGAGACAGAGTGTGAGCAGGGGAGGGGCAGAAAGACAGAGGGAGACACAGAATCGGAAGCAGGCTCCAGGCTCTGAGCTGTCAGCACACAGCCCAACATGGGGCTCGAACCTAGGAACCTCGAGATCATGACCTGAGCTGAAGTCGGACGCTCAACCATTCTGAGCCACCCAGGTGCCCCTGGCACGGTGGGATATTTAGAGGTTGTCATTGGTGGCTTTTTTTCCCACCAGGCATTGATATTTGCTTTGTCCCTTCAAAGAGTGTTAAAACCATTGACCGTGTTATCAAAGTGCTAGCTGACTGCCTGCAAAAAGAATCAACATAAGCCTTTACACTTATCATCTGTAAGTTGCCTTTGGACAGAACCAACAAAGAGTTTGAAATACTCTGGAAAAAAAAATAAAATGAATCAAATGTTGTCACTGGGGGTTGCAGTGAGGGGGGAATCTTGGTACCTCTCAAGGCAGAAAGATGATCTATGTCTATCTGTTGGGATGCTGAGTTCAAAGCTCAACACCAGTCCTTCCCCCCGCCGCTCCCCCCACCCCCGTCTTCAGTTTGCTCCCCAAGCTGCCCCCTCCACACCCCAGTGGTCAACCTGCCAAACACGCTTCCTCTACTCCTCACGCTGTCCCTCTACGTTCTGGCTACGGCCCGCCTTGTCCACCTCCCCTGCTCCCGGGCAGCCTAGGTTGTGTGAGCAGGAACCTGGGGTCACTGCACACCTACTTCCTCTGCCGAGAGAGCCCAGCCTTTTCTTTGTCTACTTGGCAAATCCCCGCTCACCGATTACTGCTCACAGCTTAGCTCTGAAGTGACTTCTCGGAGAGCTGCAGCTTCTGGTCCCCTCCTGACCAATTCTTCCCAGCTTCCCCTGCACATGCTCTCTGACTCCACTTGGCTGTAGCACCATCTTCCTTCCTTCCTCCTCTGAGCAACTTCTTGCCCCTCTTTGCATCTCAAGCACCTGGGAGCTCTGCAAATACTTGGTGAATGTGTGGATAGAAGAATCCACGGGGAGGGGTGCCTGGGCGGCTCAGTCCGTGGAGCGTCTGACCTCGGCTCAGGTCACCATCTCTCTGTGAGTTTGAGCCCCACCTCGGGCTCTGTGCTGACAGCACGGAGCCCGCTTCAGATCCTCTGTCCTCCTCTCTCTCTCTCTGCCCCTTCCCCACTCATGCACTTGCTCTCTCTCTCTCTCTCAAAAATAAACATTAAAAATTTTAAAAGGAGGGGCGCCTGGGTGGCTTAGTCGGTTAAGCGTCCGACTTTCGCTTAGGTCATGATCTCGCGGTTCGTGGGTTCGAGCCCCGCGTCGGGCTCTGTGCTGACTGCCAGCTCAGAGCCTGGAGCCTGTTTCAGTCTGTGACTCCCTCTCTCTCTGACCCTCCCCTGCTCATGCTGTCTCTCTCTCTCTCTCCTAGAAATAAATTAAAAAAAAAAATTTTTTTTTAAAGGAAAGGGTGCCTGGGTGGCTCAGTCATTTAAGCGCCCGACTTCGGCTCAAGTTATGATCTCACAGTTCGTGGGTTCGAGCCCCGCATAAGGCTCTGTGCTGACAGCTCAGAGCCTGGAGCCTGCTTCAGGTTCTGTGTCTCCGTCTCTCTCTGACCCTCCCCTGCTCACGCTGTGTCTCTCTCTCTAAGAAATAAATAAAAAATATTTTTAAAAAATTTTAAAAGGAAAAGAAGAAGAAATGGGGAAAGATGTGGAGATTCTGAGTCTTTGTGAGGCTGGGTCACGTGTTTAAGCTCCGAGCTCTAAGCTGCTTGAGTGGATCAGTGTCCGGGCTGGAATCCTGAGCTCTAGTGTTTGCATCTCTCCTCCTCTGCCAGGCAGTCCTCCTGGTGAACCGACTCTGCTTGGGAGGTCTGTGGGGTCCCTGGGGCAGCAGCTGAGTAGGTTCTGGAATCAACCTTCATGTCTAACTGCTGGGACGGGGTGGAGAGGTGGCTGCCTCTTGTCCCCCACAAGCCCCTCCACTCATTCCCAAACAGTTGTCCTGCTCTCTAAAGTGCCACCATTGAGAGGCGCCTGGGTGGCTCAGTCAGCTGCGCGTCCGGCTTCAGTTCAGGTCATGAGCTCCCGTTTCTTGAGTTCGAGCCCCGCATCAGGCTCTGTGCTGACAGCTCAAAGCCCGGAGCCTGCTTCGGATTCTGTGTCTCTTTCTCTCTGCCCCTCCCCTGCTCGTGCTCTGTCTCTTTCTCTCTCTCAAAAATAAATAAATTTGAAAGTGCCAACATTGGGCATTTCCAGGGTCCTGGGCCAAGAAGAGGTGACAAAAATTCACTTTGGCCAAACTCTACTCAGCCTCCCCTGAACTTTTCAACTAGGTTTCAACTTTTTGTCTTCCGTGCTCATCACCGCATTGTCCAATTTTATTTTCCGTATATATGTTTTTATTTTATTATTTTATCATTTTTTAAAAGTTTTAATGTTTTATTTATTTCTGAGAGCGAGAGAGACAGGCAGACAATGTGAGCAGGGGAGGGTCAGAGAGAGAGGGAGACACAGATTCCGAAGCAGGCTCCAGGCTCCGAGCTAGCTGTCAGCGCAGAGCCCAATGCGGGGCTCGAACCATTGCGAGATCATGACCTGAGCCAAAGTCAGACAGTCAACCAACTGAGCCACCCAGGCGCCCCTCTTTATGTATGTTTTAAGTAGGCTTCATGCCCAGTGTGGAGCTCAACACAGCGCTTGAACTCATGACCCTGAGATCAAGACCTGAGCTGAGATCAAGAGTCGGGTGTTTAACAGATTGAGCCACCCAGGCCCCCCTATATTGTCCGATTTTAATAAGAAACCTGCTAAGTCAGTTTAGCCAAAATCCTCCATCCTCCAAAGCTGATCACCCTCAATATATGATGGGGTTCCTTCACCACCCTTCCTCCAGTGATGTCTGATCACCCTAGCCTGCCTTTAACAAGAATCTTGATAGGTTGCTTTAGCCAGAATTCCCCTGATCTGTAACATTTCTTCTTAGTAATTTTCCATCCACAGATACACCCCTCTTTGCTCCTTGGCTGTAAATTCCCACTTGCCTATGCCATATTCAGAACTGAACCTGGGGGCGCCTGGGTGGCTCAGTCGGTTAAGCGTCCTACTTCCACTCAGGTCATGATCTCACGGTTCGTGGGTTCGAGGCCCGCGTTGGGCTTTGTGCTGATGGCTGGCTCAGAGCCTGGAGCCTGCTTCAGATTCTGTGTCTCCCTCTCTCTCTGACCCTCCCCTGTTCATGCTGTCTCTCTCAGAAATAAATAAAAAACATAAACAAAAATTTTTTAAAAATAACTGAGCCTGGTCCTATACTGAAGTTTCTTTCCTCTTATTGCAATAGTCCTGAATAAAATCTGTTTTCACCATTTTACTATCGCGCTCTGGTTTTTATTTGACAATGGCAGGTTCTGGCCCTAGAGACCCCAGGCCTCTGGCTTTCCTGTCCCATTTCCTCTGCCTCCGCCCGAAGCGGGGGCCTCTTGGGGGCAGGGCTGTGCAGTCCCCACCACAGCCAGGTTCCAGCACCTCCTCCGGGAACCACAGAGACTGAGAGACCAGGACCTGCAAACAGGGGCCCCGGGCCCTGGCAGGTAGGGGAGACCACTCAGTATCAGCCGCCACGCAGGGAGGGGGACCTGGGCCCTGGCCCCCTCTCGGCCTGCTCCTTCCCCTGGGTCTAACAACAGCCAGCTCCGCCAGGGGCTCCTCTGGCTGGAACCCCTAAATTAACAAGCTGACGGCTGAAAAGAGGAGAGGGAGAGGTGGGCGACAAACTGTAGCAAAATGGAGGGAGGAGGCGGCGGCGATGGAGAGGACGAAGAGCAGCCGCCCCTTCCAGGTTTACAGTGTGAACGGCAGGGGGCGCCAGAGACCGCTGAGGCCAAGGCCAAGCGCCACTGCGGCAAGTGCGCCCGCCCCGTTCTCCGCAGTGTGGAGGGCTGGCCTCCGGCTTCGGGCTCGGGCCGCTCCGCCCCGTTCCGCAGCCTCGGCCGGCCGAGTGACTGTCGTACCCGCTCCTGGCTCTGCTCCCCGGGACTAGGGTTTCTAACGTGAAGCAATAGCCCCCCTCCCTTCGTCTTCCCTCTCCTCCCCCGCCTCCTCCATCTTTTCCTCCATCTTTTCTTCTCCAAATTTCTACTCTGTGTTCACCTTCCTTTGATAGATGATGGATAAATAGAGATTGTGTGTGTGTGTGTGTGTGTGTGTGTGTGTGTGTGTGTGGTGTGTGGGGTGTGTGCGCGCGCGTGCGTACAGGTATCTATCCAGGCTTTATTTGTAAAAAGGGAAACATTTGTAATCACTGCAGTTGCAGGGTAAGAAATGAATGAAACCGGGATAGACAGTCTCTCTAAAGATATTATGAAACCATTTATGATATTGTTTCTCAAGACTAGGTAACATCACCGAAAAAGGATTTTTTTCTTGTAATATCAAAGCAAAAAAAAAAAAATGCAAAATATACATGAGTCTCCGTGCTAAAAAAAATGTTAACTACGCTCAGAAAAGGACTGACGACAAATACTCCCCCCAAATATGAATAATGCATTTCTAGAGGCATAGTAATGGTTTTCTAGACCTTTCACATTTATAGCGTAGGTATGATTTCATACTAAGATAAAATGAAGGCTTCTCTTTTTGCAAATAGAGAAAGCAAGCTGCATCAGGGCTGCGGCTGGGCAGGAGGGGGGCCTGGGCAGAGCCTCAGTTGGACACCAGGTCTCTGGAGCCACATCCCGGCAGCTGTCCCCCAGACCCTGGGGTCTATCCCTACACACCCCTGAAACCCATAGTTCTTTGTTCCCCTTCCTCTCTACCTACATATCTCTTATCCTTGAGATTCCCCACCCCACATGCCCAAACCCACCCCCACAAACCCCAAATCTCACTCTTCAGGCTTCTTGAAGTAATCTCCTGTTAACGTGTCTGTGCTCAAAATATTTTAAAATCTTTCCATTCGTCTAATGATTTGAAGAAGCCTATCCACCTCTGGCGTTAGAAACATTCGCACTTTGGTCCTGATTTACAGTTTCCCCTGAACGGCAATTTTCCCTGGATGGGCAATTTTCCCCCCAGGTAGATGAATCAGACAAAGGAGGCAGCTTGCCATTCCCAAATCCTCTCCATGTTGTTGATGGTGCGCAGAGCCACCCACACCCCTGAGCCCGGGGCCCAGAGCCCTATTGGGGAGGGCAGAGCACCTGGATGTGGTGACTTGGACCCAGGGGCTTTTAGTGTGATGGATGGGATCGAAGTAAAAAGACACACAGGTCCCGTGCCAGGTACCCATCTGGTGTTCAACACATCTTTGTGGAATAAAGAATGCATTAAATGCCCATCAGTAAAGTTAAAATATTGGCAAACAGAGAAGCAGATTTAAAATTTTTTGATGTTTATTTTTGAGAGAGAGAGAGAGAGAGGGAGAGAGCAAGCACGTGAGCGCGCACAAACCGGGGAGGGGCAGAGAGAGTCAGAGACCAGCCTAAGGAGGCTCCCGGCCAGCTGTCAGCGCAGAGCCCAATGTGGGGCTTGAACTCACGAGCCCTGTGATCATGACCTGAGCAGAAGTCGGACGCTTAACCCACTTGAGCCACCCAGGCGCCCCAAGAAGCAAGATTTTAAAATATGCATTTAATTTCAAATTGTATACTACACCTTATAGTCATTTTCAGTCCCTGCCCGGGCTATGACCCCCAAAAGTAATTTTCACTTGAGTGTATTGGGCCCAGGATGGCAGGTAAGAAATCTGAATTGAGCCCTGACCCGGTGCTTCCTGCGCAGCTGCAGGACAAACTTGACATGTTCTGTCTAGATAGGAAGGGGCTCGGTGTCACAGTCGTCCAACTCGCAGGGCAGGCAAAGGGCAGTTTCATGTTATTCACAGGATCTGATTTACTGCTCTGGCCACAGTAGGGCGAAGCCATAGCTCCCAACTGAGCTGCTGGAAGAGCAGCCCCTTTGCCCACGGCACACCTGCCTGCCGGTCCTGGGCTCCTTGGCGGATGGGGCAGAGGTGGTTGCAAAATACACTGGGGAAGTAGTTTGAGAAGCAGGAGCCACTCCTATTCAATCCTCCTACCCCCTTCTCCCTAGTCAGACCTTCCCTTCCTGTGTTCTTGGCACCTGACTTGTCCCTTCTCTCCCAACTTGTCACTGTGACTGGAATAAATGGCGGGATGAGTCAGGACCTGGCAGCGATGGAGGAGCCGGAGGGGAGGGGAGGGGCTGGTCCTCTGGTTCTAACACTTCCTGTTACAAATCTGACCCCTGCCTTCAGCTGCTAGACAGGTGGCTGGGAGGAGGGGACTATGCACCAAGAGTCAACACTGGTCATTTTTTTCTCCTCCTCCCAACTTTCTATGGCTGTTGTTTATGCCTTGTGTCCCAGGCCGACCCAACACTCAGCCCCACTGCCCCAGCCACACACCCCCGACCTCTGTCCCCACCCCATTCACTGTCCATCAAATTCTGATCCACAGTATTATCAGGATGTGAAACATAGGTAACTCTGAAACAAGAACACATGGGATTTCTCTAGTTGTCAAAGTGAAGATAGAAATGGCATTTTCGAGTCCCATCTATTTCTTTTAAAATTTTTTTAAATGTTTATTTATTTTTGAAAGAGAGAGAGAGAGAAAGACAGACAGAATGCAAGCAGGGGAGGGGCAGAGAGAGAGAGACACAGAACCCAAAGCAGGATCCAGACTCTGAGCTTTCAGCACAGAGCCTGACTCGGGGCTCAAACCCACGAACTGTGAGATCATGACCTGAGCCGAAGTCGGAGGCTTAACCAACTGAGCCACCCAGGCGCCTGAGTCCCATTTATTTAAGAGAAGGAATCGAACATACATCTGATCATTGTCATGCCCTTCCCCATTCTTGTTTTTTATTGGTTTCAATATAACCTAGGGGCTATCGCTCATATAGTTATCAATGTGCTATTTTATAGAATAATCTTTTGACCATATTTTGACATTCAGTTTTATAATCACATTTAGAATCTTATAAACTATTATTATGTCTAATCAGCTTCAGGTGTCACTGGCCAAGTCCTGCCAGGACCAGCACCTTGTTCAATAGGAATACAATGTAAGCCACAAAAGTAACTTTAAATTCTCTTGCAGCCACTTTATAAAAAGTAAAAAGATACAAGTGAAATTAACTTTAAGAACATATCCCATTTGGGCACCTGGGTGGCTCAGTCAGTTAAGCATCCAACTTTGGCTCAGGCCATGATCTCACATTTCGCGGGTTCAAGCCCCACATCGGGCTCCGTGCTGGCAGCTCAGAGCCTGTTTCAGGTTCTCTCTCTTTCCCTCTTTCTCTCTACCTCTCCTCTGCTCACGCTCTCTTTCTCTCTCAAAAATAAATAAGCATTAAAAAACGAATATATCTCATTTAACCCAATATATCCTAAGTTATGTCATTTCAATATGTAAGCAATATGAGAATATTAATGAGGTAGTGTACGTTTTTTTTCGTACTAAATCATTGACATCCCACATGTATTTTACACATCTCAATTCCTGTGGCTAGCGGCTACTGTATTGGGCAGTGCAAGTCTATGAATTCTCCACCTTTTTATAGGCAGGATGAGGAATCAAATTAACTGAATTTGAAGATGAAATACTGGAGAATCCTTTTCGACTAAGTCCTAGAAGAGAATAAGAACTTCCAGTCACAGTCTAAACAGTTGCAATCTTTCTTTATTTCATAAATTTCGCATGTTGAAACAAAAAGAAAAGTAGCAGAGATTTATGAACTATGTCAACTATATTTAATTGTCTTATTACTCATTTTCATAACAATGACCATTTATTAAGCACTCACCTCATGCCAGCTCATGTGTTTTACGGGCCTTCTGGAAGCACGCAGAGAAGCACTTGGGGCTTTGAGGCAGACTGCCTACGGATTAATCTCGATTTGATCCTTTATTAGCTGCGTTACTTTGAATAAGGACACTGAATAAGGGTAATCTTGTTTTCTCACTTGTGATACAGAGATGATAATAATGCCTAATGCATGGTTACCATAAGGATTAAATGAAGTAATTCTTGGGGCACCTGGGTGGCTCAGTGGATTAAGAGTCGGACTTCGGCTCAGGTCATGATCTCACGGTTGGTTCGTGAGTTCAAGCCCACATGGGACTCTCTGTTGACATCGCGGAGCTGGCTTCAGATCCTCTGTCTCCCTCTCTCTCCGCCCCTCCCCCACATGCGTGCACGCTCTCAAAAAAAAAAAAAACAAACAGCATTTTTTAAATGAAATAATTCTTGTTGAGACCTTACCCCAATGCCTGGCTCATAGAAGCCCCTCGGTGAATGTTCACTTGCTACTATTAGTATCCCGCTCAAACCTTATGACAATGTATGTTTGAAAAGTGAGGAAACTGGGGTTAAGTGGCTTTTCCAAGGTAATGGGAGCTGTTAGACGATGAAGGAAATGGTCTTGAAACCTTGTTTACCCTGCCCAGAGTCCAGGGTTTTAACTCCCATGATACTCCTTTCCCTGTCTCCATTCTCACCATCAGCTTCATAAGGAGAGGAAATGGTGACATGTGATTTGGTGCCTATTCAATACAGAGGCTTCTTATGGGATTTTAATGGGAAAATGAAGATAAATAATTGCAGAACCTTTGGGGAGCAACTTACTCCAGAAATTAAATAGAACAATTATGTATTAGTAACTTTTACAGGCAGGACTTTGGGATACATTTTTTTTTCTAAATGTGAGTAGCCATATAACTTTTTCTATTCATAGATCACTGTCCATTAATTATAAATATTCAGAATAAAAGAACAACGGAATGTATTTTTAAAAGGAATCTGTGGGAGGGCACCTAGGTGGCTTAGTCAGTTAAGCGTCCGACTTTCGCTTAGGTTATGATCTCGCGGTTCGTGGGTTCGAGCCCCGCGTCGGGCTCTGTGCTGACTGCCAGCTCAGAGCCTGGAGCCTGTTTCAGTCTGTGACTCCCTCTCTCTCTGACCCACCTCTGCTCACGCTGTCTCTCTCTCTCTCTCCTAGAAATAAATTTAAAAAAAAAAAACATTTAAAAAAATAAAAAAATAAAAAATAAAAGGAATCTGTGGGAGGATGCCTGGGTGTCTCAGTAGGTTAAGCATCTGGCTCTTGATTTTGGCTCAGGTCGTGATCTCACAGTTTGTGAGTTCGCGCCCCACATCAGGCTCTGTGCTAATTCTCCGTCTTCCTCTCTCTCTGCACTTCCCCCACTCGTGTTCTCTTTCTCCCTCTCTCTCTCAAAATAAGTAAATACATTTAAAAAAATTTTTTAAAGGAATCTGTGGGGCACCCGAGTGGCTCAGTCAGTTAAGCATCAGACTCTTGATTTGGGCTCAGGTCATGATCTCAGGGTTTGTGAGATGGAGCCCTGCCTCAGGCTCATGCTGAGAATGACGAGCCTGCTTGGGTTTCTCTCTCTCCCTTTCTCCCACCCTCCCCCCAATTTCTTTCTTTTTTTCTTTTGTTCTTTCCTCCCTTCCTTTCTTTCCTTCTTTCCTTCTTTCTTTCTTTCTTTCTTCTTTCTTTCTTTCTTTCTTTCTTTCTTCTTTCTTTCTTTCTTTCTTTCTTTCTTTCTTTCTTTCTTTCTTTTCAGCAGGCAAAAGTTTATTAGAGTATAAGATCAGAAAGGAAGAATAGTAGGAAAGCTCCAGAGAGGGGACATTCAAAAGTGAATGCCTCCCTCCCCCCAGTTTCAAAACAAAAAACAAAAAAACCAACAACAAACCTTTCAAAGGAGTCTGTGTTCCCATTGCCACAATAAAATCATCAGGCTTCCTTTTTCTGGGTATTTGTTAAGCCAACAACAGAGACAGGTACAACAGAGACCAACAGTTGATGGGACCGGAGAGATGAAGCTGGCTTGGGGGTGGGTGTGTGCGTGTTCTGCGCACTCGTGCTCGCAGACACACCTGGCACTGAGCTGCCCCGCTTTGGGGTTAAATGAAGCAGCAGGGGGTGCTGGAGTCTACGAGGGGGTTAGCTTGGTGCAGGCAGCTGATGGGCACGGGAGGGCAAGACCATTTGCATCCGGCTGGGGAGCAAGTGGTGCCTGAGATGCCCACGTGCACTTTGCTGTCTGGGGGCATCAGGTCCCTGTGGAGTGACCCGGGCTTCAGGTGTTCACAGCCCTTGGCTCTGTGTGTCTGTCTCCCTCCCCACAAGTCCTCAAGGGTTCTGAGTTTTCAGATCCAGGGTACTACACACCCTCTTCTTACCCTTGTCCACATGTTTGCCATTCCCTTAGACCCCTCGAATGGCCCAGTTTGAAGGTGCCATCTGTTTTCTGCCGGGATGCCGACTGGCAGGATAGAAATACCCTAATAAATAGTATTTTGATTACTTACACTCCCTCCTCATTTGCATTGCACATACCTATTGTGATATGCTCTGTTGTCATGATTCAACTGTTTTTTTCTTTTTTTTTTTAATATTTTTATTTATTTCTAGGAGAGAGAGAGAGAGAGAGAGAGAGACAGACAGCGTGAGCAGGGGAGGGTCAGAGAGAGAGGGAGTCACAGACTGAAACAGGCTCCAGGCTCCGAGCTGGCAGTCAGCACAGAGCCCGACGCGGGGCTCGAACCCACGAACTGCGAGATCATGACCTAAGCGAAACTCAGACGCTTAACCGACTAAGCCACCCAGGCGCCCCTACACCTATAATTTCTAATGATGCTGAGTAATTTTTAAAAGAAAAGTTCTGAAACATGGGGGCTAATATGCTCAATGCTGTGAACATCTGTGCGGTAAATGATGCCTATTGCCCAACTGTTTCCCAGTAGGGATTGGAAAAAAACACCATAGCAATGCTAGATTAAATCACAGGTGATTTTAAAAATATATTTTAAAAATATCCCCATGGGGCACCTGTGTGGCTCAGTCAGTTGAGCAACCGGCTTTGGCTTGGGTCTGTGGGTTCGAGCCCCACATCAGGCTCTGTGCTGACAGCTCAGAGCCTGGAGCCTGCTTTGGATTCTGTGTGTGTGTGTGTGTGTGTGTGTGTCCCTCTCTCTCTTGCTCTCTGTCCCTTCCTTGCTTGTGCTCCTCTCTCTCTCTCAAAAATAAATGAACGCTTAAATTTTTTTTTAAATATCCCCATGAATAGAATCAGCATATAATCTCCTTTGCTACCTTTTTCCTTTCTCTTCTTTCTGTCTATCTGCCTTTCTTTTTGGTCTTTTTTTCTAGAAAGAAAGCTGGCTGGCCAGGCATTTCAGGTATCAGAGTAAACATCCCACTACTCTGGAACCAAACAGTAGACGAAGCACAAAACACAGCAGCTGGCTGTTTATTCTTTGATGTCTAAAATGCCCAGGATCTTTCCAAAGTGAATTTCAGACAGATCATTCTCGAACATGTAAATAACTTGTGTCTCAGAGATTTGAGAAAACTAATTCATGTAACTGTGAAACTTACAGGGAGCAGGGAACAATCACAAAAATTTGCAACCTCTTGTTAAAAATAGCAACTATACCAGTGGTTTGTACTGTCTAAGGACCCAGAGGAGAACTCCAGTATGTCTGCCTTACAGACTGGCTTAGCTGACAGATTCTAACACTGAAAGATATCTACACTATAAGCAAAGCAAAACAAAACAAAGAAACGTTCAATACCCACGGCCACTGGTCAATATTGGTATTGCAAAAAGAAAAACAATGCAATATCATGTGTGAATAAATAAGTGCAACAAAAGTGCGCTTGTTGGGGTGCCTGGGTGGGTCAGTTGGTTAAGCCTCCAACTTCGGCTCAGGTCATGATCTTGCAGTTCGTGAGTTTGAGCCCCGCGTCGAGCTCTGTGCTGACAGCTCAGAGCTTGGAGTTTGCTTCGGATTCTGTGTCTCCCTCTCTCTCGACCCCTCTACCGTGTACTCTCTCTCGCTCAAAAATAAATAAACACTAAAAAATAATAAAAAATAAAAGTGCACACCTTCTATGAAATATTCTTATCAAAATATAACACCGGAAACTGATCAAGCTTCTACTATCTGTATGTAGGAAATTCAGTGGATTGAGGCCACAATGAAGATGCAGTGAGCTAAATCTAGAATGTGGAAAACTCTAGGCCAAGTCATTGGGATGCTTTGACAAGTAAAATATAAGAATAAAAGAGAAGGAGGGTATGTGTTATTAACCAAAAGACACTTAAGAGGCATATCAACTAAATGCAATGTGGACATTAGATTCTTATTTGAATAACCTAATTATAAATAAGAGACTTATGAGACAATCAGGGAAATTTGAACAGTATTAACATTAATATTGGTAAACCTTTGAGTGTGCTCAAAGAGACACATAATATAGTATTTTTATTATATAATAAATACTATATCGCCCCAGACACCATAAATATAATAGTGTCTGGGATTTATGCTTCAAAAGGCAACTGGTGGAGTTAAAGCACACCTAAAACAAGTTATATGTTGATAATTCTTGAAGCTGTGCAATAAATACATGAGAGGTTATTTTACTCTTTTTTAATTAGAAAAAATATTTTTTAAAATTTTCTCTTTTTTCTCTCTTTTTAGTATTTTCTCTTTTTTAAATTAGAACAATTTTTTATAGTAGGCTCCACCCAACAAGGGGCTTGAACTCATGACCCTGAGATTAAGAGTCACACGCTCTACCAACTGAGCCAGCCAGGTGCTCCTGGTATTTTCTCTTTTATGTGAGTTTGAAAAGGTCTACAATAAAAATAATAAACATTTTTTAAAGTGTTTATTGCAGTATATGCATAATACTAGAGGGTTTTTTTTTTTTTTAAATAATGTTAAGCTATTTAGGCAAAAAACAGGCTAGGGAGATACATTCAGCATCAGTAGTGATAGAGTCTGGGAGGTTGAATTATAAATGGTCTTTTCCATATTCTAATGGTTTGCAATGATTGGATATTACATATTATCATTACAAACAACAGAAGTCAATGAATATCTTTCCAAGGATTTAGTGCAGCCTTTTGAAATAGAAATTGGAGAAGTTCAATAGGAAAATGATTCAATAAATCGTAGTGTGATTTAATAAATTATGTCCATATTACCCAAAACAAGCTACAAATGCAATGTAATCCCTATCAAAATTCCAACGGTACTTTTCACAGAATTAGAAAAACAATCCTAAAACTCTTAGAAGAAAACATAGGGGGGAAAGTCCTTGACATTGGTGTCAGCAGCAATTTTCTGTATATAACAGCAAAAATATAAGCAAAAAAGAAAAACAAACAAACAAACAAAAACGAACAAAAATAAATGGCACTATATCACTCTAAACATCTTCTGCACAGCAAAGAAACAAAAAAGCAATCTACAAAATGGAAGAAAATGTTTGCAAATTATATATCTGAGAAGGGGTTATATGCAAACTATATACAGAACTCATACAACTCAATAGCAAAAAAACCCCCCTAATATCCCAATTAAAAAAGTGGACAGAGGAACCGAGGAGACGGTTTTCCACAGAAGACATCCAGATGGCCAATGGGGACATGAAAACGTGCTTGACATCACTAAGAATCAGGGAAATGCAAATGAAAACCACAAAGAGATATCACCTCACACTAGATAGAATGGCTGTCATCAAGAAGACAAGGGATAAGGGCGACTGGGTGGCTGAGTTGGTTGAGTGTCTGACTCTTGATTTCAACTCAGATATTGATCACAGGGTGCTGGGATTGAGCCCTGGGTGGGGTTTCATGCTGAGCCTGGAGCCTACTTGGGATTCTCTCTCTCCTCTCCTGCTTAGCTCCCTCTGCTTGCTCTCTCTCTCTCTCTCTCTCTCAAAGGAGGAGGAGGAGGAGACAAGGGATAATAAGTGTTGGTAAGGATGTGGCAACAAGGTAAACCTTATGTACTACTAATGAGAATGTACATTGGTACAGTCTATAGCAAAGAGTATATAGATTTCTCAAAAAATAAAAAATAGAACTACCATATGACCCAGCAATCTCACTTCTGAGTATAAAGGAATTGAAATCTGGATTTTATAGACAGACATCTGCTCTCCCCCATGCACTGCAGCATCATTCACAAGAGCCAAATATGGAAACCACATAAGTGTCCATCATGGATGAATGGATAAAGAAAATGTGAGATATATATATATATATATATCTTTTATATATATATATATATATAAAATGTAAAGGAATATTATTCAGCCATAAGAAAGAAGGAAATCTTGCCATCTGCAGCAACATGGATGAAATTTAAAGGCGTTATGCTAAGACAGAGGAATATAGCTGGTATATGATCTCACTTGTATGAAGAATCTTAAAAAGCCGAACTCCTAGAACCGAAGAGTAGAATGGTGGTTTACCAGAGGCTGGAGGGGTGGAGGAAATGGGCTGATGTTAGTCAAAAGATACAAACAGTTAGAAAAGGAACAAGTTCTGGGGATCCAATGTGATGACTGTAGGTAATGATACTGTATCGTATACTTTAATGTTGCCAAGAGCATAGATCTTAAATGTTGTCACCACAAAAAAAGAAATGGTAACTATGTGACCAGATGGAGGGGGTATTGTTTTGTAATATATTAACATATCAAATGACACTCTAAACTTACACAATGCTTTGGATGGGTAAAGAATTGCTTAAAGAAAATTACAGAGGTACAGTTTATAAGGCAAAAATTTGGTAAATGTCATTACATTTCAGAAGAATGTCTGCTCCGTTAAGAGACCCACAGACAAAGTTAACCAACATATGAAAAATTGGGAGGAGATATTTAAATGCCTCACACCAACCAAGGACAATATCTAGTATATACAAGGAGCTTCTGCGAATCAGCAACCACAACAAAACGTAAGGGACCCCAATCGAAAAATAGGCAAAGGATATGACAAGCAGCTCATAAGCGCGATGCCAAGAAACAGATGAAGAGATACTTTAGTTAAAGAAGTGTAAGTTAAAACAACTATGGTATGTTATTTACACCCATGAGGTTATCGTGAATTGGAGAGCTGGACCATGCCACGCCTTGGCAGGGATGAGCAGACAGATGAACTTTATGCCCAGAGGGTGACAGAGAGTGCCATCTGGCACTGCTTTTTTAGGTATAACTAAGTCCTGTGACAGAAATCTGAGACCTAGGCAGATATCTCCGGGCAAGTCCTGTCCTCACTTAGGACATAGATTGTTTGGGAGGGACTGAGTAACACTGGTGAACCTTGAAAACACATGCTTCATGAAACAGAAATAATCCAACTAACTGGATGACCAATACCTTTGCATTAATTTTTTTTAACTTACTAAACTTCATTTTTTTAATGTTTATTTACTTTTGAGAGAGAGCACAGGGGAAGGGCAGAGACAGAGGGAGACAGAGGATCTGAAGCAGGCTCTGCACTGTCAGCCCAGAGTCCGATGAGGGCTTGAACACACAAACCGTGAGATCATGACCTGAGATGAAGTCACACTCAACCAACTGAGCCACCCAGATGTCCCACTAAACTTTACTTTTTAGAGCAGTTTAAAAAAATTTTTTTAATGTGTATTTATTTTTGAGACACAGAGTGTGAGCAGGGGAGGGGCAGAGAGAGAGGGAGACACAGAATTGGAAGCAGGCTCCAGGCTCTGAGCTGTCAGCACAGAGCCTGACTCAGGGCTCGAACCCACCAACCGCGAGATCATGACCTAAGTGAAAGTCGGACGCTTAACCGACTAAGCCACCCAGACGCCCCTCCTACAGCGGTTTTTAAAAATGTTTATTTATTTTGAGAGAGACAGAAAGCATGTAAGCAGTGAAGGCACAGAGAGAGGGAGAGAGAAATCCCAAACAGGCTCTGCGCTGACAGCGTGGGGCTCAACTCGCAAACTCTGAGATCATGACCTGAGCTGAAGTCAAGAGCCAGACACCCAACTGACTGAGCCACCCAGGCACCACAATTTTGTTTTGTTTTGTTTGAGAGAGAGAGAGTGTGTGTGAGTGCACTCACGAGCCAAGGTTGGGCAGAGAAAGAGAATCCCAAGCAGGCTCCACGCTCAGCACAGAGTTCGACACAGGGTTGGATCCCACGGCTCTGGGATCATGACCTGAGCCACAATCAAGAGCCAGTTGCTCACCCCACGGAGCCATCCAGGTGCCCCTATTTTGTAGAGCAGTTTTAAGGTTGCATAAAATGGGGGGCGCCTGGGTGGCTCAGTAGGTCGGGCGTCCAACTTCGGCTCAGGTCATGATCTCACAGTTGGTGGGTTCCAGCCCCGCGTCGGGCTCTGTGCTGACAGCTCAGAGCCTGGAGCCTGTCTTCGGATTCTGTGACTCCCTCTCTCTCTGACCCTCCCCTGCTCACGCCATCTCTCTCTCTCTCTCTCTCTCAGAAATAAGTAAAACATTAAAAATTTTTAAAAAAAGGTTGCATAAAATGGATCTGGTACTACAGAGTTCCCATGTGCCCCTCTCTCCATGACTCAGCTTCTCTTGTTAGTAATATCTTGTGTTTGCATGATGCGTTTGCTACAATTCATAAGTTAATGCGGATACCTAATTGTTAATTGACATCAATAATGGTTGACATTATGGTTAACTCTTGGTTTTGTACAGTTCCAGGAGTTTTGACGAACGCATAATGACATGGGTCCAGAATGACAGTATCGGACAGGAGAGTGTCATAGCCCTAAACTTCCCTCGTGTTCCACCTATTCATCCTTCCCCCCTCTTCCCATGAATCTCCTGCAACCACTGATCTTTTTCCTGCCCCTATAATTTTTTTAAATGTGGTAAAAAAAAAAAAAAAAACCCATAACAGAAAATTTACCGTCATAACCACTTTACGCGCACAGTTCGGTCGTGCTAAATATATCCACATTGTTGTGCAACTGATCGCAAGAACTTTTTCATCTTGCAAAACTGAAACTGTCCTTGTGAGAGAAGTCCTCATCCCCCCCTCCCCCCTGCAGGCTTCTGGTATTCTGCATTGTTTTCTTTTTTTCTTTTTTTAATTTTTTTAAATGTTTTTTATTTATTTCTAGGAGAGAGAGAGAGACAGCGTGAGCAGGGGAGGGTCAGAGAGAGAGGGAGGCACAGACTCTGAAACAGGCTCCAGGCTCCGAGCTGGCTGTCAGCACAGAGCCCGACGCGGGGCCCGAACCCACAAACCGCGAGATCATGACCTAAGTGAAAGTTGGACGCTCAACCGACTAAGCCACTCAGGCGCCCCTGCATTCTGTTTTCTGCAGAATTCTGCAGAATTCACCATTCTGCATTCTGTTTCTATGAATTTGACTACTTTAAATACTTCATAAGAGTGGAATCACAGCGTATTTGTATTTTTGCAACTGATTTCTTTCACTTCGCATAGTGCCCTTAAGGTTCATTTTTGTGGTAGCGTGTGCCAGAATTCCCTTCCTTCTTTTTATTTAAAAAATCTTTTTTAAATGTTCATTTATTTATTTTGAGAGTGCAAGAAGGGGAGGGGCGGGGGGGGCGGAGAGAGAGAATTCTAAGCAGGTTCTGCTGTTAACACAGAGCCTGACGTGGGGCTTGATCCCAAGAACCAGGAGATGGTGACCTGAGCCTAAATCGAGTTGGCCCCTTAATTAACTGAGCCACCCAGGTGCCCCAGAATTTCATTCCTTTTTAAAGCTGAACAATATTCCATTATATGTATATATCACAGTTTGTTTATCCAGTCACCCATCCATGGGCATTTGGGTTGCTTGTACCTCTGAGCTATTGTGAATAGTGCTGCAATGAACATGGGTATACACATCTTCATTGTTTTGCTTTTTCCAGAATGTCCTGTATTTGGAGCCATACAGTGTGTAGCCTTTACAGGTTGGCTTCTTTCACGAATATGTATCTCAAGTTCCTCCACTCGTTTCCTGGCTTGATAGTTTGCTTTTTTTTTTTTTTTTTTTAGGTAATCGAATACTAGTCCTTTGTGTGGATGCACCACGGTTTGGTTTTTACATTTGCCCTTTGAAGGACCTTTTGGTTGCTTCCTCTTTTCAGCAATGGTGTGCTGAAAAAGCTATTGATGCATTCCTGTCTCGGTTTTAGTGTGGACATAAGTTTTCAATTCACTTGGGTTAATACCTGGAAGCACAATGCCTGGGTCACATATGGGACCAGTATATTGAGCTTTATAAGAAAGTGCCAAGTCCTTCCAATAATAAGGCCAGACCACTTGGCGTTCCTGTCAGCAGAGAATGAAAGGTCCTGTGGTTCCATAACCTCATCTGCAGTTGGTGATGTCGGGTTTCTGGATTTTAGCCATTCTCATAGGTACGGAATGGGACTTCGCTGTTGTTTTAATTTGTGTTTCCCTGATGACATAGGTCATGCAGCATCTTTTCACGTGCGTGTTTCTCTTCTGTATATCTTCCTTGGTGGTTAATTTCCTGTGAGGGGATCAGTGATGGGAATTGGCGGCGGTCGGTGATCAGTGGGGTTCAGAGGACCCAGGGCAAGAATGTATGCACCCGTTTGCTGTCTGTTGAGTCTGGGATATGCGTCCCTGGATGTCAGGTTTTTAGTGTCTATTGGACCAGTGATTTGGGAGCTGTTGACGTCAAGGGATGGAGATCTGTGAGGGTCAAGAAAATGGAGTTCTGGTGCTCAAAACAACTGAGGGCCCGTGAGAATTGTTGGTGGGGGGAAATGCGTAGGTGAGTGATTGGGGGCATCTGTGGTGTGGGCGCTCTAGAGGATGATTGCTGGGGACTACATGACTAGTGACTGTGGGTGGCTTATGGTCTATGTGGTCTGTGTGGGGCCTTAGTCTTTTGAAATCTACGCCTCTTGGTGATTAAGAGTCTGCGATTAAGGGATTTGGGGGTCAGGCCAGTGGGTTTCCTGGGGGACATAGACGGAGGCAATTCTAGGTCAGTATTTTCTAACCAGCACCAGATTCTGGGGTCAGTGACGTTGAGCAGATGGAGCATTCTTGGAGGTCACATACTGGATGTGTAATGGGCCAGTGATTCACAGCCCAGTAATGGGAGAGATTGCATCTCTAGGATATAGTTATGGAGAAATAAAATATATAACCCCCAAACATCCAGGACAATTTCTTTGTTGTGGGGGGCCATGCGGTGCACTGTGGGTCGTTTTAGTAGCATCCCTGGGCTCTTTACCCACCAGTAGCACCATCACTGCCTCATTGTAAAACCCAAAGTGTCTCCAGACATTTGTAAATGTCCTTGGTGGGCTGCGTATGGCAAAACATCCCCCTGTTGAAGATTACTGGTCTAGAAATAAGGCCAAAGAGGGGCGCCTGGGTGGCTTAGTCGGTTAAGCGTCCGACTTTCGCTTAGGTCATGATCTCGCGGTTCGTGGGTTCGGACCCCACGTCGGGCTCTGTGCTGACAGCCAGCTCGGAGCCTGGAGCCTGTTTCAGTCTGTGACTCCCTCTCTCTCTGACCCTCCCCTACTCACGCTGTCCCTCTCTCTCTCTCTCCTAGAAATAAATAAAACATTAAAAAAATTTTTTTAAAAAGAAATAAGGCCAAAGAACCACGCTGAATATAAATGACTAAACTCAACCCCCAATAAAGATAGAGAATCTCAGAATTGGATATACGAATGAAAAACAGCTATGGTCAATGTCAAGCGGAAACAGAATGGAAAGGTTGGAAATCATAAAATGGAAGACGTGTTTCGCAAGCATGGTGAGTCTGGTGACACAGTCACTGCGGGTCTGCACGTTCCAATTTAGGGAAGTGACTGGGTTTCTAGAGGTGAAAGGTCATGGAAACTCAGTTCTGAAATACGGAGGAAGATGGCGGCGGGGTGAAGTTGTATTCAGGAGCGTGCGGTTGGTGGGAAAGTGTGGGGTCTTGATCCTGCTGTTAGTAGGCAGTAGAGGTTCATTTTGAGGATGTCTGTGAAAGCACAACTTTCTCCCCCTGTGGTCTGTCTTGATTATAATCTGAGATTTTGACCTGGTGGCCGGTATGCCGCCTCCTTCTATTATTTTTGCTTGTATAAAATGTAAGGGAGATGTCTGCTCCCGGCATGATCGAGTTGATGAATTCTCTCCCCAAAAGCAACTCTATAGGCTGGAGAGGGGCCCCCGGGTGGCTCAGTCAGTTAAGCGCCCGACTCTGGATTTCGGCTCAAGTCATCATCTCGCTCCATCATGAGATGGAGCCCTTTGTTGGGCTTCGCGCTGAGAGTGAAGCCTGCTTGGGATTCTCTCTCTCTGCCCCTCCTCGGCTCATGCTCGCTCTCTCTCTCTCTCTCTCTCCCCCTCCCTCCCCATGCCCCTGCTGTCTTGCCTGCGTGCTCTCTCTCAAAATATATAAACTTAATGCAGCTCTTGGGTGGCTCAGTTGGTTAAGCGTCCGACTTCACTCAGGTCATGATCTCAGGTTTCATGAGTTCGAGCCCTGCGTTGGGCTCTGGGCTGATAGCTCAGGGCCTGAAGCCTGCTTCAGATTCTGTGTCTCCCTCTCTCTCTGCCCCTCCCCAGCTCATGCTCTGTCTCTCTCTCTCAAAAATACATAAACATTAAAAAAATTAAAACAGAGGCATCTGGGTGGCTCAGTTGGTTAAGCATCCGACCTCGGCTCAGGTCATGATCTCACTGTTTGTGGGTTCGAGCCCCGCATCAGGCTCTGTGTTGACAGCTCGAAGCCTGGAGCCTGCTTCGAATCCTGTGTCTCCCCCTCTCTCTCTGCTTCTCCTCTGCTCATGCTCTGTCTCTCTCTCTCTCTAAAAAATAAATAATAAAAACAAAAAAAGATTTTAATTACAACAAAAAAGCAAAGCTGGAGAAAAAAACCTGCCAAAAACAACCACTTCAGTCTACCGGAATTAGACGAATTGCATACTACAAGTTGAGAAGTGTTTTATTCATCAAAACTGCTCAACTGTGGCAGGGAGCTCGTGGTGGTTTTTATCCTGTGGGGGTCCCATCCCTCCTCCAGTGCCTTTGGGACTATAGTTCGATCAGGAAACCAGGCTTCACTGCAGCTGCTGGAGAGGGCTGACGGGATTTGGAGCATGGCCAGTTTAAGTGACTCTCTCAGCACAAGCAAATTGAGGCGACCAGCAGTGCCATTAGCTGGACCTGGCAGCCTATTGGGAGTGAGCAATGGACTGAGGACTGGTCTGGGGGGGTGACACATCCCTAGGAGACCCAATAAACTCTATGTCATGGGCAGACTGGAGCCTGTGTGCATGTGTAGTAGAGATCAGAATAATCCCGGATCACCCACATATCTCTGGCTTACTGAGCCTGCGTATGCACTGGGAGACCTGGGCAAGTCTTGTGAAAAAAATAAGAGTCAGGGCAGACGTGCAAAGGGCCTGAGGTCTGAATGTACTCACCAGTGGTAAAGCAAGTCAAACATGGCCTGCCACGTTTTCACACAACCTCTGATCGATCTTTGGCTGAACACGAAGCTGTATGGACAGGGGGTGATCCCTCGAAAGCCACCTTAAGTACAAAAAACAAACAAACAAACAAACAAACAAACAAAACCAAAACACAGACACTGCAGGGGAGACAGACTTCACAGATTTAACTCAGCTATGAAACCTGAGCAAAATGCATGGACCAGCTCTGGGAGAGTTCTCACAAGTAAATAGAGGCAGACGGAAGAGAAAAGGAAACCCGAATTTGAGCCACCGCTGGAATGGCGGTGAGTCTACCATTATTTTTTCCTCTCCAGTATTCTCCAACCTGAACTAAATGCGGTTGAAATCGGAAATGAGGGCTGGGGTGCAGAAAGAGATTGGGGAGAAGCCCATTAGTTGTGGCTTGAGGAATAGAAAAGAGAATGCCTAATGCTCGGAGGGAGTGTGGAAATCCCCCTGCCCTTTTATTTCTATTTTCATTTTCTCTGGTCTCCTGTGCCCGGGCCTCTAAGTGGTATCATGGTGGCCTCAGCACTGGCCAAAGGACACCTCAGAGGAGCTAGAACTCTGAGGGAGGGAAGCCTTCCTTTCCAGTAGGTGGAGCTGGGGGCCCAGGAAGGTGGGGCCTCTCTCGCTCCCTCCCTAGGGTGAAGAGCTTGGTAAAAGCAACCCTATAAAATTATTTATGAACTCCAGAGGTCAGTAAACTTGTCTTATAAAGGGCCAGCCGGTCACCATTTTAGACTCTGTGTACCATACGGGCTCTGTCACAACTATGTTATAGCAGCAAGGCAGCCCATTCGTGAACACATGAGTGTGTCTGGTTCCAATAAAACTTTATTTACAAAAACAGGCGTTGGACTGGTTTGGGCTCACACGCTGTAGTTTGCTGGCCTCTGCCAGAGAGGAACGAAAACTTGTGCGTACACCAAAACCGGTCCGTGGAGGTTGGTCACAGCCCTGTCCATCATTGCCCCAAACTGGAAACAACCCAAATGTCCTTCAGTGAGTAAATGTATAAATGAACTGTGATACATTCATACAACAAAACATACAGACTATGCTGAGTATACTCAGCAATAAAAAGGAGTGAAACAGAAACATGTGTCAACATGGATGCATTTTAAAGCATTATGCAGAGTGAAAGAAGCCGGACTCAACGGGTTACATGCTGTAACCTAAACAAAAAGATCCTGATGATTCCATTTATATGGCATTCTGGTAAAAACAAAACTACAGGGATTGAGACAGATTAGTGGTTGCCAAGGGTTGGGATGAGAGGGAGGTTTGATTATAAAGGAGCAACATAAGTGGATTTTTTAAGATAGGAAACCGTTGGGGAGCCTGGGTGGCTCAGTCGGTTAAGCTTCCGACTGTTGATTTTGGCTCAGGTCATGATCTCAGTTTGTGAGTTCGAGCCCCGCATTGGGCTCTGTGCTGACAGCATGGAGCCTGGAGCCTGCTTGTGATTCTCTCTTTCCCTCTCTCTCTGTTCCTCCCCTGCTCTCTCTCTGTCTCTCTCCAAATAAATAAACTTTAAAAAATTAAATAAAATACAAAAGCCATAAGGAAAAATATTGACAAATATTATCACATCTAAGTTCAAAATTCCTGCACAACAGAAGCTCATGAATAACGTTGAAAGATAAGCCAGAGAAGCATAATGAAGATTAATATCCAAAAGCAACCAACCAACCAATGGGAAAAAGATATTTAAAAACAATTTTTTAATGTTTATTCATTTTTGAGAGACAGAGACAGACAGACTGTGAGCAGGGGAGGGTCAGAGAGAGAGGGAGACACAGAATCCGAAGCAGGCTCCCAGTGAGGAGCTGTCAGCACAGAGCCCGACGCGGGGCTGGAACCCACGAACCCTGAGATCATGACCTGAGCCGAAGTCAGCCGCTTAACCGACTGAACCACCCAGGCGCCCCAGGATTTTTTAAACCCAATAGAAAAATGTGTAAGTTATAGGAGTAGACAATTTATAGAAAAAAATACAAATGTCTAATAAACTTAGGAAATCATGCTCAACACTAGAGAAGTACAAAGGTATTTAGAGACATCCAAATCAAAACAAATATAAGATTTAGTTTTGCTTGATCTAAAGAGTGATAGTACTCAACAGTGGAGAGAGTATATCACTGGCAGAACCACCCACTAGGTAAACATACACTGGTTCTGCCTTTTGGAGGATAATTTGGCAGTTTAATTAAAATTAATAGTGCCCATCTTTGCCCTAGGAATTCTATTTCTAGATATCCATCTTTTATCCTAATAAAACATTCATGGCCCATGGCCCATGAATACATGAGATATAAAATACAAAAGCGTGGGGTGCCTGGGTGGCTCAGTCTGTTAAGCATCTGACTCAATTTCAGCTCAGGTCATGAGCCGTTAGTGAGTTCAAGCCCCACTGTCAGGCTCTGCCCTGAAGGTGTGGAGCCTGCTTAGGATGCTCTGTCTCTCTCTCTATGTCCATCCCCTGTTCTCTCTCTATCTCTCTCTCTCAAAATAAATAAACAAACATTTTAAAAAAGATTCTTATGAGTACCTTATGAGTATCCATAGAATCATGTACCAAAGAATCCGCTGAACATTCCAGTGAGTGGGGCGCCGGGGTGGCTCAGTCGGTTAAGCATCTGACATCGGCTCAGGTGATCATCTCACCGTTCATGAGTTTGAGCCCCGCATCGGGCTCTGTGCTGACAACCTGGAGCCTGCCTTGGATTCTGTGTCTCATTCTCTCTCTTTCCCTCCCCCACTTGTACTCTGTCTCTCAAAAATAAATAAATGTAAAAAACAAAAATCTTTAAAATTTAAAAAATGAACATTCCAGTGAAATCTTAGACGTGACCTCAAAGGTCACTGACAGGGAAATGGCTAAATAAACAATGGCATTCCCTTACTATTGAGTAACACCAATGTAGTGGTTAAAAATTATGAGGTAGCAAAGTGTATTCACTTCCTTTTGCTGCTGTAATGAATTACCACAAAGTTCGTGGCTTAAAACAGACAAAGTTACTATCTTACAGTTTGGGAGGTAAAAAGTGCTAAATGGGTTTCACTGGACTAAAATCAAGGTCTTCCCAAGGCTGCATTCCTTCTAGAAGCTCTAGGGAAGAATTCATTTCCTTTCCCTTTCTGCCTTCTAGAAGTCGCCTGCATTCCTTGGCTTATGATCCCGTTTTTTCATTTTCAAAAGATCACCATAGAATCTTCCTCTCACCCTTCTGCTTCTCTCTCTCTTTTTAAAAAAAAATTCTCTTTCTCTGCTGAGAATGTTTGTTGTTGTTGTTGTTTGGGTATATATATATATATATATATATATATACACATATAGAAAGGGAGAGAGTGGGGGAAGGGGCAGAGAGAGAGAGAGAATCTCAAGCAGGATCCATGGTCAATGCAGAGCCTGACAGAAGGGCCACAGCCCTGGGATCATGACCTGAGCCGAAATCAAGAATCAGACACTCAACTGACTGAGCCACCTGTTTTGTGTGTATGTGTGTTTTTAGTTTATTTTTTTCAGTAATCTCTACACCCAACACGGGGCTCAAACTCACAACCTCAAGATCAAGAGGCACACCCTCTACTGACCAAGACAGCCAGGCGTCTTGCTTCTTTCTTATAAGGCCCCTTGTGATTATATTGGGACCATCCAGATAAGCCAGAATAACCTGTTTATTTTAAGACAATTAATTTAATCATATTTGTGAGTCTCTTGTGCCACGTAAGGTCATAGATTCCTAGATTCCAGGGACTTTGACATGGGTATCTTTGAGGGAGTCATTATTCTGAATACCACAGGTAGCTTTCTCAGCATCAGTATGGAAATCTCTCTGAGCCATATTCAAGCTATATTTTTCATTGGAAAAGCAATTGGCAGAAAAATAAGAATATTCCCATAAAAAGAAAAAACATAAACTATGCATTTTTCTATATACAATATATATGTTAATGCATAGAAAATGGGCGGGGGGGGCACCTGGGTGGCTCAGTCGATTAAGCGTCCGACTTCGACTCAGGTCATGATCTCATGGTTTGTGAGTTCAAGCCCTGCGTCGGGCTCTGTGCTGACAGCTCAGAACCTGGAGCCTGCTTTGGATTCTGTGTCTACCCCACTCTCTGCTCCTCCCCTGCTCACGCTCTGTCTCTGTCTCTCAAAAATAAATAAATGTTAAAAAATTTTAAACAAGAAAATGGTCTGGAAGGGTGTCCCATAAGCTGACCCACAGCAGTGACCTTGCTAGATTCTAGGATTAGAGTGGGTAGTCAAGTGTAGGACAGTCAGTTCGATTGGGGCAGGTCACAAAGCTGCATTCTTCAAGCAGAGCTGGAATGAGTAATCTACTTTTATTATTTGCAAGAATGGTCTCTAGGCCAGATTATCTGGATTCAAATCCCAGCACCACCTCTTTCTAGCCTGTGATATGAGATGATAGAAAATATAGGTTGGTTTCCGCCCCCCGTTCCTGGCACAGAACTCCAAAACCCTTTGTAATTTCCTAAGTGATTAGAGCACTAGAAGCACCTTTTGTTCTAATAGTTGGTCTCTGACCCTGCTTCCCGACACAGGGCCCCTAAAACTCTTGCAGTTTGCTGGGTGACAGGTGCATCCTTTGTTCTAATGAGGCAACTGACAAGGGCTGGTCGGCTGGAAAGGCAAAGCCTTGATCAGAAGCTTGGGATTTTCAGCCCCACCCCCCATTCTCTCAAAAGGGGACAAAGGCTGAAAATGGAGATAATGATCAGTCAATTGCGCCTAAGTGATGAAGCCTCTATAAACTCCCAAGAGTATGGGGTTCAGAGAGATTCTGGGGTGGTGAACAGGTGGAGACGCTGGGAGCGTGGCCCCCCTTGCCCCATGCCTAACCCTACCGTCTCTTCCATAGAGCTGTTCATCTGTATCCTTTATCGTATTTTATAATAAACCAGTAAATGTAAGGAGCGCCTGGGTGGCTCAGTTGGTTCAGTGTCCAACTCTCGGCCCCCTCTAGCGTCGCAGAGAATTGCTTGGTGTGGGGAAACCCTTCACACATTTGGTGACCAGAAGTGTCAGAAGTGAAGTGTTTTTGTGGTAGGAACTCCTCCCTAAGGAGAGAGAAAAAAAATGAAAAAGAGAGGAGAGAAGACTTCAAGGTCACCTAGATATGCGTCCAGGTGCCTGCATACCCCATGTTCTTGTAAACTGAGACAACGTAATCAGACTGCATGTTTATGTGCGTTACCATATATGGGAGACAAAGAAATAGAAAATGCATAAAAACCTATGCCATGTGATGTGGGCCGCTCGGTTCTTTGGGTACGAACCCAACTGAGCGGTGCCGGAACAAATAAAGTTGTTTCCTGGAAAGGAAAGCCTCGGTGTCACGACTCTCTGTGCGAGAATCCTGCAACATTTTGTGTGAGGGCAAAGGGGACTCACAGGAAGGACAAGTATAGGTTTTACTTACACAGGTTCTTACTTAAACTTTCTGTACTTCAGTCTCCTCAACTAATAAAATAGGGAAAACTCAGATTACCTTTCTCATCAGGGGGTATGTGGAGTGCTTACAGCAGTGACTGTTACATGAGTGTTTGCTGCTATGATTATTATCATTATTACCTATTGTGTGGAATACATTGATAAAATCTACACCGTTGAGAAGAATTCCAAGTTCGGTTACTGGTAAGCATCCCGAAAACTAAGCAAACAACTAAACCAGACAATTATTAGCTGTAGGAAAAACTAAAAGATGAGCAGGAAAGAGAAGATAATCAAACTACAAGTTGGCTCAGCTGTGAATTGCTTGCATGGTCAAAAAATACATAAATACTGAGCATAGATCTAACCAAGTTACACAACCATGTTAGAAGGACGGAACTCTGGAAGTAAGGGTGCGGCTGCTGGAAAGGGGGGCGGCATGCATGGGAGAGAGCTAAATCCTTATCTCTCATGCTGGGAAAACAATATACACACACAAAAAAATACATTGCCTGCAAACACACAATGCCTGTGTGTGGTTTACAGGTGCAAGGTAATAGCAAAAGAATCAGTTAAATGAAATCAAAGTAGTTTCCCCTTTGAGAAGCTGGAAAGGGGGTGGAGTCAAGTTAATGTTTTTTGGTTTTTTTTTTTGTAACAGGACTTATAGGAATTTGACAGTTTTTTTAAACTTTATTTATTGATTTTGAGACAGAGTCAGAGACACCGTGAATGGGGGAGGGGAGAGGGGCAGAGAGAGAGAATCCTAAGCAGGCTCCATACTATCAGTGCAGAGCTGGATGTGGGGCTCGAACTCATGGAAAAATGTAAGATCATGACCTGAGCTGCAATCAAGAGTCGGATGCTTAACCAACCGAGCCATCTGGAGCACCAAGAAATTTGACAATTTTTACTGCATGCGGGTGTAACTTTGCTTTGTTTGTTTGTTTTGTTTGTTTATTGAAGGATAATTAACATACAGTGGTGTAGCCACTGTGGAAAACAGTATGCAGGTTCCCCAAAAGATTAAAAACAGAACTACCATATGATTCAGTATTTCTACTACTGGCTATTTACCCAAAGGATTCGAAAACAGTCATTCAAAAAGATATATACACCCCTATGTTTATTGCAGTATTATTTACAATGGCCAAGATATGGAAGCAGCCCATCGACTGATGAATGGATAAAGAAGGGGTAGATAGATAGATAGATAGATAGATAGATAGATATACACACAATGGAATAGCACTCAGCCATGAAAAAGAATGAAATCTTGCCATTTGCAACAACATGGATGGACCTAGAGGGCATAAGGCTAAACGAAATAAGTCAGCGAGAGGTGTAACTTTGATATCACCTAATTCCTGTAAATTTGTAGCTGATTTCATTTCATTTCTTGCTACGTCTTCCAGTTAGAGACAAATTTAGTTCAAAGCATCCTGGTGTTGATATTCTGCTCCCTATTTTCCTAAATTTTATCAATTTATTTGGACCATTTTGTTTTTATGGGATCTTAGAAAACTAAAACTCAATGGAAAACAAAGGAAGAAATAATAAATTGATGAAGAAGTGAGAAGCCACCAGGAGCTTGTTCACGGCTGCCCACTGGTCACATGGGGCTGTGTCCTCACTGAATGAATTCCCGCCCCCGGGCTCCTCCCCCTGCTTACCTCACACAGGCTGCCGCGTCCCTCTGCACTGGGGGGACCCCCAGTTAACTGGCATGTTCCCGCCGGGCCTCGGCCCTCAGGCTCGCTCGTCGATGACTCCGCTCTTCCCAGGAGCCTGAAGCCAGGCTGGCGCCTGTGGACTCAAACCAGCTGCCGGGCTGGCGGCCCCCACTACGGGGTCTGACCCAAGGACTCCAAGAAACCCTGGAAAGACAAGTGTCCACTTTGTCAGTCGCTCCACATTTGCCCCACAAAATTTAAGCATGCCCTGGTTAGGAGATGATGTCAAGGAACTGTTAACTTTGTTAGGTGCCGTAAGGGCTTCGTGGTTATGTTCAAACAAGCAATATTCATTTATGAAAGATATTAATGGAAGATACGAAGTATTTATAGGTGAAATGGCATTTGGGATTTTCCTTCAAAATGCTCTAGCAAAGGGGTGTCTGGGTGGCTCAGTCCGTTAAGCCTCCGACTCTTGGTTTCAGCTCAGGTCACCATCTCAGGTTCGTGGGATCGAGCCCTTGCGGCGGGGCTCTGGGCTGACAGCGTGGAGCCTGCTTGGGATTCTCTCTCTCCCTCTTCTCTCTCTGTGTTCTCCACCCCCCAATAAATAAAGAAGAAACAAAAAAATACTCTAGAAGGGCAAGATATACTGATGTCTGCAACTTGTTTTGCAATGTATCAATACATAATGTAGATTGCACCCAACAGAAATAATGAAAAACACCAAGAGGCACATGCTCGGCTTCAAGGGAAGGCAGAGGGGTCCTGACAGGGGTCCACAAGAAGAAGGTGGAGCAGAAGAAGGCGGCCTTTATGGAGACCAAGCAGCAGTTCAAGAAGGAACAGAAGCCCTGGGAGGAGCCCCAGCAGGAGCACTTGAAGATGCTGGCAAAGAGAGAAAGAGAGGAGACGCTGGGGGAGACAGAAGAGCTTCAGTGGCTGGTGACTGCAAAGACAGAGTCGGTGCAGGGGTCACCTGGGTGGCCCAGTCGTTAAGCATCTGACTTCAGATCTGGTCATGATCTCTCGGTTCGTGAGTTTGAGTCCCGTTTCCGGTGAGCCTGCTTTGGGTGAGCTCCACGTCTCTCTGTCTCTCTCTCTACTCCTCTCTCACTTGTGCCCCCTTCTTTCTCTCTGTCTCTCAAAAAAAAAAAAAAGAGTTGGTGCAGTAGGATCACCCCATCCACACAGCCACCATGAGCACCCTCAGCGACCGGGACCTCTCTGGGACCTGCCTGAGCAAGGGGTCAGGCTGGGGTCTGTGGAGGCAGCATCATCCATGGAGGGGCCAACCAGTCTTACTCAGGAAGTCCAGAGCCCCTGGCTCCCCCAGCGGATCTCCTCTCTGGTAGTATTGCTGCATGCAGGGTTACAAGAAGGTCAAGGGGAAAGGAAACACCCCAGCCTGACTCAGGACTCCCCCAAGAAGCCCCTGCGTACCAGTAAGACCCAGCCCCACTAGTTGACAGGCAAAGCCCGGCACAGCAGGGAGTGAGCCCCAGAACGAGGCCATGCTCCCAGCCCTGGCCTGTTGTGCCGAGGGCAGGTTTCTGGGGGGTAGTGGAGACAGTTGGAGTAGCGGGTCCATTATTATGCTCCAGCAGTCTTCCCTGTGGGTATGAAGAGACAGTGTTAGATCTGGGCCCCTAACCAGGAGTGACGACCAGCGTAACCACAGTGTAATCCAGAGTCTGCTTGCTGCTCTGAAAGGCAGGCAGTGGGGCCGGCGGGTGGGTGGTGCCGGGCTCTGCCCTTTACAGGTTGAGATTTGGAGCCTGGCTTTGGCCTTGGCCTGCTCAGTCTCCTCAGCTGAAACTGAAGCAGTAGAAGCAGATGAATTCCCCACCCCCAAACTTGGGCAGCACCCCAGGCTTCCAGCAGGTCTCAGATGGAACCCAACAAAGGAGTGATTAATGCTTTTTTTTTTAAACTTTTGTTTGTTTGTTTGTTTGTTTGTTTTTTTGAGAGAGAGACAAAGAGAGAGCGGGGGAGGAGAAGGGGGGAGACAGAGGATCCAAAACCAGCTCCACGCTGACAGCAGATAGCCGGATGCGGGGCTCAAACCCACGAAGCTCATGACCTGAGCCGAAGTTGGATGCTCAACAGGCTGAGCCACCCAGGCGCCCCTGATTCATACTTTTTTTTTTTTTTTAAAGAAAGTGGCATTTTGGGGCGCCTGGGTGGCTTAGTCGGTTAAGCGTCTGACTTTCGCTTGGGTCATGATCTCGTGGTTCGTGGGTTCGAGCCCCGCGTCGGGCTCTGTGCTGACTGCCAGCTCAGAGCCTGGAGCCTGTTTCAGTCTGTGACTCCCTCTCTCTCTGACCCTCCCCTGCTCACGCTGTCTCTCTCTCTCTCTCTCCTAGAAATAAATAAAACATTAAAAAAAAAAAAAGTGGCATCTTGACTCGCCTAGAAGTGTGGCTTTTTCAGAGCAGACCTCTCAGCAGGCCAGTGGTGTTCAGCAGGGGCCGCCATTTCTTCACACTCCTTCCAGATAGAGAGAGCTTCGGGCACAGCTTCGGAGCCGGTGAAGACCAGCCTTGTCCTTTCCTCAGTCCCAGCTTGTAAGGGGCCCCCCCCTCCCCCACCCCCGGTTCCTCTGATTCTGGGGCCGGGGCACAGGAATCTCAGGTTATGTCCCGGTTAGGGGAGCTATGTTGGGTCCCCACACAAGGGCTGTAAAAGGGAACAAGATGTGCCCTCAAAAGCTCACAAAGTTCCCGGACTGGGGAGAGAGACGGTCAAGGTGACAGCAGAATGCTGTAACGGGAACACAGTGGTAGGGTCTCCCCGGCCCTGGAATGCGGGAGCTCTGGAGAAGAAGGACCAGGGAGCCTGGTCCTGCTGGGAAGGCCTTCCCTTCCGCCCACCCCACGGAGGGCCTCCCAGGAGCAGCCCCGGCCCGCCTTTGGGCGGACTCAGGGATGGGACAGTGGCTCAGTTACACTGTACCTGGAGGCAGACAGGAGCCCTCCCATGTCACCATCAAAACCCACCAGCTGGGGATGTCTCGGGTTGACAGACGATGGCAGGGGAGGGTCTAGACGCCACACGTGGGCACGGGAATGCCACGCCTAGCTCCTCCCGCATGCTTCTCCCGCTGCCTCCCCACTGTGTTTAGGTGGGGTGACTCCCCCTGCTTGGTTGCCCCCACCCTGGGCAGAGAATGAGGCCTGTTACTGATCTTTCCAGGTGCTTCTGGTACTCAACCCAGACCAGCGAGTGTGCGGTCACCTCCCCCTCCCCCCACCAATACCCTGTGAGCAACACAGAGCTGGCCTGGGGGCGGACAGGTTAGTACACATTAGTGGGCTTGGGTTCGAATCCTGGCTCAGCCACGTGGCCACTGTGCGAGCTCTTCACTGGCCTCTTTGGGTCTATTTCCCCATGAGCAAGATGACACAAGTCACCTACCTCTTGGGGCTGCCCTGAGTCTGATATGAAACCGTGCACATGAAGCCCTTCCTACAGCATTCCCAGGTGTGTCTCTGGCCTGTGCTCGCTGCTACCGCCGTCTGCTGAGGCATCTGACCCTGTGTCTACCCTGTTCCCAGGGACACGGGGTGGCTGAAGACTTAGATCTACAATTTGTAATGTTTACAGATCTTGAATTCCCAGCCACTCTCAAAAGAACAAAGATGGACTGGTCAACAGAGGGATGGAGGGATGAGAGATGTAAGCAGATATAGCAGAATGGTATACAGATAAAGCAAACTATTGATTAAATAAGCAAATAAAGGCACATGGGTATTCACTGTTCTTTGGGCTTTGCTGGATGTTCAAAATTTTCATAATAAAACACTGGGGGAAACACTGCAACAAAAAATAATTCCAAGGGGCGCTGGGTGGCTCAATCCACTGACCGTCTGACTCTTGATTCCCACTCAGGTTATGATCCAAGGTTCATGGGATCAGGCCCCATGTCGGGCTCTGTGATAAGCGTGGAGCCTGCTTAATATTCTCTCTCTCTCTCTCTCTCTCTCTCTCTCTCTCTCCCTCTGCCCCTCTCCCTTGCTCATGCACGTTCTCTCTCTCTCTACAATAATAAATAAATAAATAGATAGATAGATAGATAAACAAACAAATAAATAAATAAAGCACATCTCGATAAATGCAGTATAAAAATCTTTAAAAAAAAGTAATAACTCCCGGAATATATGAAACAAAAATGGCAAATTGATGCTATTGTTAAGACTGCACAGCAGTTCATAGATCCTCATTATACCGTTTGCTCTTATTTTGTGTATGTTTAAGGTTTTCCAAAGTACTAGGATTTTAAAGTTTTTTCCTGGGAGGACCCCTGAAGGCATCATGCTACGTAAAATAGCCCAGTCACAAAAAGACAAATAGTGCCTGATTCCACGTATATGAGGTCCCTACAATGGTCAAAATCTACAGAAAGTAGAATGGTGGCGTGCAGAAGGGAGGGTGGGGAGCTAATGTTTAATGGGTACAGAGTTTCAGTTTTGCAAGATGAAAACTTCTGGAAGTTGGGTGCATGGCAGTGTGAAAGTATCTAATGCTACTGAACTGTACACGTAAAAACAGTTGAGAAGGTACATTTTATGTTACGTGTATTTTGCCACAATTCAGTTCTTTTAATTTTTGAATTCACTGGGCAAATATATCATGGAGACACTGGATAGAGCCACAGTGGTAGATACAGTATACAAAGTGCAGTAAAAGTCGACTCTAGGTTTTAGTCACACCGAAATACTGGAAATACCATGAAATTCTGAGTAAAGTTAACGAGTTTCAGTTTCAGGCCTTCCTCTTTTTAGATGTGAAAATAGAAAGAAGGTAATTTTTCCTTACTCTGTCTTAAAGATGTGTATGAAAATGCCTATCGGTCAATGTGAAGGTATTTTCAGACCAAGAGTACAGAGAATTTACCATCAGTGTTCTGGGCTTGAGAAAAATATTTGACAAAATTCTCTAACCTTAGCACAGAAATCTCAAAATGAAGGAAATGGCAGCAAGAAATGACTCTTGTAAATTAGGCATAAAATGAAATCTAAATGGATGATGATTGGGCAGTTAATATAAATATTCTCTGCGCTAAGAGAAAAAATAGACAAGGACTTAAATATTTTTATTAAGAAATAAAAGATAGAGGCGCCTGGGTGGCTCAGTTGGTAGAGCATGAGACTCTTTTTTTTCAGCTCAACTTCTTCTTTTTTTTTTTTAATATTTTTATTTATTTCTAGGAGAGAGAGAGACAGCGTGAGCAGGGGAGGGTCAGAGAGAGAGGGAGACACAGACTCTGAAATAGGCTCCAGGCTCCGAGCTGGCAGTCAGCACAGAGCCCGACGTGGGGCTCGAACCCACGAACAGCGAGATCATGACCTAAGCGAAAGTCGGACGCTTAACCGCCTAAGCCACCCAGGCGCCCCATCTTCTTCTTTTTTTTTTTTTTTAAATAGTTTATCGTCAAGTTGGTTTCCATATAACACCCAGTGCTCATCCCCACAAGTGCCTTCCTCCATGCCCATTACCCCCCTCCCCATCCCCCCACCCCATCTGCCCTCAGTTTGTTCTCGGCATTCAAGAGTCTCTCATGGTTTGCCTCCCTCCTTCTCCCCCACTATTTCCCCCCTTCTTCTCCCCGATGGTCCTTCGTTAAGTTCCTCCTAATCCTCCTATATGAGACTTTTGATCTCAGGGTTGTAAGTTCGAGCCCCATATTGGATGTAGGGAATTTTTAATTTTTATTTATTTTTTAAAAAATTTTAATGTTTTTTTAATTTGTTTTTGAGAGAGAGATAGAGACAGCGTGAGCAAGGGAGGGTCAGAGAGAGAGGGAGACACAGAATCTGAATCAGGCTCCAGGCTCTGAGCTGTCAGCACAGAGACCGATGTGGGGCTTGAACCCACGAACCGTGAGATCATGACCTGAGCTAAAGTCAGCCACTCAACCGACTGAGCCACCCAGGCTTGTAGGGAATTTTAAAAATTTTTTAATGTTTATTTATTTTTGAGAGAGAGAGAGAGAGAGAGAGAAAGAGAGAGAGAGAGAGAGAGAGAGAGAGGGAGAGAGATAAAGAATCCAAAACAGGGTCCAGGCTTTGAGCTGTCAGCACAGAGCCTGACCTGGGGCTAGAACTCATGAACCTTGAGATCATGACCTGAGCTGAAGTCAGACCCTTAACTGACTGAGTCACCCAGGTGCCCTGGATGTAGAGATTAGTTCAAAATAAAATATTTGAGGGGCACCTGGGTGGCTCAGTTGGTTGAGCACCTGACCCTTGAATTCAGCCCAGGTCTTGATCTCATGGTTGTGAGATGGAGCCCCGTATCAGACTCTGTCCTGGGCATGGAACCTGCTTCCAATTCTCTCTCTCCCTCTCTCTCTGCCTCTCCCCTGCTCTCTCTCTCTCTCTTTATCTCTCAAAATAAATAAATAAACATTAAAAAAATAAAATCTTTGATAAAACTGTTTAAATACAATATAGATAGAGAAAGCCATATAACACAAAAGTATAGCTTAAGGGGTTATTATACGGCAGACGTCCTTGTAACCACTAACGAATTCAAGAAAGAACTTTACCACTCATCCCAGGAGCCTCCTCCAAATGGAACCCATCAACCATTACCCTGACTTTATAGCAATTATTTCCTTGCCTTTCTTTATTATTTTATTGGCCGAGTGTACGTCCCAAGCATTGTGGTTTAGTCTTCTGCATTAAAAAATAGTGTTAGGTATTTGAGGCGCCTGGCTGGCTCAATCAGAAGAGCGTGTGACTCTTCTTAATCTCCTTGCTCATTACTGAGTTGCTCATTGTTTCTAGGCCTCTTCGGCAGAGAGAGCTAGAAAGAGCGCGCACACGCGCATGTACACGCACATCCTTTTTGTAAATACAGTATCTTATGAGATCATACTGATAGTTCCAATTTAACCTCAGGAATACAGATTTTTTTTTGTTTTTGTTTTTAACCTCTTGTATATTGTATCTGTGTTTCTTTCTTCCACACCAAAAATAAAGGTTTCTCGAAGATAATGGGATGACAGAATTTATATTCATTTATTTTAACCCCCTGCGTTAGGGGTTCCCAAAACCAGCTCACATTTGGTGGCTCACTTGAAAAACTAAGAGGTTTGCGGTGCCTGGGTGGCTCAGTCAGTTGGGCATCAGACTTTGGCTCAGGTCATGATCTCACAGTCCATGAGTTCGAGCCCCACATCAGGCTCTCTGCAATCAGCATGAAGCCCACTTCGGATCCTCTGTTTCCTTCTCTCTCTGCCCCACTGGTTTTCTCTCTCTCTCTCTCTCTCTCAAAATAAATAAATAAACTTAAAAAAAACCTCACAGGTTTGAACATATAGTTGTATTCACAGCTAAAGGTTATTAACAGAGAAAGGATTTGTGACAGAATTAAAAAAAAAAACAATGGGAAAAGACATAGGCAGAGTCTAAATTTAGGATACCATGCACACGGGCATTCTTATGCTGTCTCCCTCCCACCATGGGTCAATCAGAGCTTGCTATTCCCTAGCCATTAGAGATTCAGTGCCCCATTATTGGGGGGCAGGTCACTAAGCACTCTCTGCCTAGCACATTTCAAAATTCCAGACTTTTAGGAGGAAAGCAGCAGATCAACATAAACCATGCTGTTTGCACAGTCTGGGCAATGTGAACCGTTCTTACCGGTTAAGGAATGGCGGGACTAGTCCCCAAATCCAAGGTCTTAGCCAAGTGCCAATCTCACAAGCAGGCCTTTCAAAAGACAGCAATCTCAGGGCTGCTTTGTTAACCCCTTTCTGGACAGTCCACTCCTTGGCCCTTGACCAAGCAAGTTTACAATAAAATTATCAGTAGGACCAGGGCGCCTGCGTGGCTCAGTCAGTTAAGTGTCGGACTTCGGCTCAGGTCATGATCTCACGGTTCATGAGTTTGAGCCTGATGTCAGGGTCTGTGCTGACAGCTCAGAGCCTGGAGCCTGCTTTGGATTCTGTGTCTCCCTGTCTCTCCGCCCCTTCCCCACTCACACTCTGTCTCAGTCTCTCTCAAAAATAAATAAACATTTAAAAATCTTATTAGTAGGACCGCATGCAGCAGGGTGACACCGACCCACAGTATTGACTTCCTTTATACCCTCCAGGGGTCCTAGATTTCACCAGTTCAAGCAAATCCCAGGGGTGCCTAGGTGGCTCAGTTGGTCAAGCGTCCAACTTCAGCTCAGGTCATGATCTTGCAGTCCGTGGGTTTGGGCCCCACGACGGGCTCTGTGCTGACAGCTCGGAGTCTGGAGCCTGCTTCAGATTCTGTGTTTCCCTCTCTCTCTGCCCCTCCCTCGATCATACTCTGACTCTCTCTGTCTCTGTCTCTCTCTCTCAAAAATATATAAACATTTAAAAAATTAAAAAAAAAAACAAATCACATTAACCATAAAGATCCATCTTAGAAACCCAGGTGGCTTCCTCCTTCCATTTCTATATTAGCCCTTTATGACCTGCCTCGAGGCATCCACCCAGACGCAGCACGTCTGGTCGGGAAGCAGAAGCTGACCTGAAAGTCTTCCCCGCCGAGGCAGTGTCGGGCTAGTCCGAGCACACACAGAGGAAGTGCAGTCCCAGAGCGCATGCGTGACACCCCAGGAAACCGCTTACGCTTGTTGGGGCCCCACCGAGCAGGCCAGAAAAGAGTCGGCCCTGTGGGTTAACAGGGCCCCCAGTGTGGCCTCCCACCTAGTCCAAACCACAGAATTCCGTGTAGCTCTTTGTTTCAGAGAGGCTGCGTGAAGGCGAGCCACATCGGTTCTGCCTGTCTGAGTCCACCTTTCCATGAGTGTGGGCGACACCTGGGGGTGTCAGCGCCCTGGTAGGTGTGACCTGGGCTCCGCAGTCACTTTGCACGCAAGGTGCTCACAGCAGCTTGGAAGTGAAACGCCATGGGGGCTTTTTTCTTATTTCTTTTTTAAATTTTTTTAATCTTTATTTTTTTGAGAGAGAGACAGAGACAGTGTGTGAGCAGGGGAAGGGCAGAGAGAGAGGGAGACACAGAATCGGAAGCAGGCTCCAGGCTCTGAGATGTCAGCACAGAGCCCGAGGCGGGGCTCGAACTCAAGAAACACGAGTTCGTGACCTGAGCCAAAGTTGGACCTTAACAGGCTGAGCCACCCAGGTGCCCCCATGGGGGCATTTTTCTTCCAGAAGAGGGGACGCTTCCAGGAACAGCTCAGAAAAGCCAAGAAAAGTCACTAATGCCCTTTGTACTCCCTGGCTCCTCCCCAGATGTTTCCTTATTGCTCCATGGTTACACCATCAGTGTGTCTCACTTGGTGACCTAAGCTTACATTCCCCAAGCATTTTATTCTCCACCAGAACTTTTTGTCCGGAAGGGTTGCGTGCAACAAGGACAGAATCATTTTCCCAAGAAAAACATTGTTATACAGTTTAACCAGAAAGATGCATCACGTCCAGGAATTGGTCAGGAGGAATTTTCAGCTTTGGATTTTTTTTTCCCCCAAAAATAGGTTTACATAACTCCCACTCCTTTGATCTTGATCTGTTCCCCAGTGAACAGCCTAGAAAAAAAAAATCAAGCCCTTGCTGGGGACAGCTGCATTTGATAAGCAAATGGCTGGCAAATGCGTGTGTAGCAAGAGGGAGATGAAGAAAGAGGGTCAAGGCTATCAATTCGGGGCTACCAACTAGCCCTGATCTTTGAACACCGCAAGTCAGCGGCAGTGAGACATCTCCAAAAGCGGGTCAGGAGCCTCATCCGTGGGGAGTGGGTGAAGGGTCACATTCCCTGTGATGTTCCCCCAGAATCAGTCTCCGTGTCGGTAATATGAAGCCAATCGGCAGCTCCACTTGAGAGAACTAGCTGTCTCCTGCTGGCATCTGTATGGTTTTCCAATATATTCATGGGTCTATTGCTGATTTTTTTTGTTGGCTTGGTTTGATCGTTCTTTTGTGGAGAAAAAATCGGCAGTTTTCAGAGGGAAAGGGTAGAGGATGGGTGAAATAAGTGAAGGGAGTGAAGAAATACACACTACCAGTTATAAAATAAATGAGTCACAGGGTGCCTGGGTGGCTCAGTCAGTTAAGCGTCCGACTTCGGCTCAGGTCATGATCTCGCGGTTAGTGAGTTCGAGCCCCGCGTCGGGCTCTGTGCTGACAGCTCAGAGCCTGGAGCCTGCTTCATATGTGTGTCTCCCTCTCTCTCTGCCCCTGCCCCGCTCATGTTTTCTGGCTCTCTCTCTCTCTCTCTCAAAGATAAATAAACATTAATTTTTTTTAATTTAAATAAGTCACAGGGATGAAAAGTACAGCGTGGAGAATATAGTCAATAAAGTGTAGTAACGCTGTATGGTGACAGACGGTGCCTGCACTTACCGCGGTGAGCGTCACACAGTGTATAGAAGTGCCAAATCACTAGGCTGTCCACCTGAAGCTAATATAACATCGTGTATCAACTCGACTTCAATAATAAAAAATAAATAATAAAAAAGCTCAAATGTCCTATTCCATTGGCATCCACAATATTTTCTTTCTTTTTTAAAAAAAAAATTACTTTTGGGAGAGTGCAAGCGGGGTGGGGGGGGACAGCGAGAGGGGGACAGAGGATCTGAATCGGGCTCTGTGCTGAAAGGCTGTCAGCATAGAGGCCGAGGCAAGGAAGGCGACAGCTGTGTTCCCAAGTCCCAGTGCCAAGCAATGTTTTCCCAGTAGCCCTTTTTATTTTGTCAGTTTTTCCAGTCCCAGCAGACACATTCAAACATAGAAACATACGTGTATGGGGCTGGGGCACCAGCAAACTAAAAGCTGAGTCTCAAATCTCCCGAAGTGCCGGTTTTTTAATGTTTATTTTTGAGGGAGAGAGAGCAAGCATGAACAGGGGAGGCACAGAGAGAGAGGGAGAAAGAGAATCCCAAGGCTCCGTGCCTCCATCGCAGAGCCTGATACGGGGCTTGAACCCATGCACCGTGAGATCATGGTCTGAGCTGGTCGCTTAACCCACTGAGCAACCAGGCGCCCCCCAAAGTGCCCCTTCTATCTGGAGCTAGCCTCTTTGCACCTGTCTCTTTTTCCAGAGACTCCGGAAGGAGTCAGCCATGATTCTGTCTCTGGTACTCAAAGACTCTAAACTGCCATCTTGCCCACAGGCAAGACAAAGCAAGGGGGTGTGATCCATCCACCAACACTTTTTGTTTCATTGATGGCTTTCCTCTATCGGGATGACCTGCCTTGCGCTGACGCCTAATGCCTTACATCAATTGTTATCAGACACCCTCCCCGCCCCCACGCGGTAGCCACAGAATCTATTGTCTTTGTAAAAATCCTTCTCTTTTCCCCTCAAACCCCTAGCTTGTAAAATCAGCATTTACAGGGTTAACATTACAGCTGCCCGAAGGAGATCTTTGCAGCCCAGTCGGGTGGCATGGCGCAGCTGCTAAGCCGAAGAAAAGGCTGGAGTGATTTTTTGTTCTTTTTTTTTTTTTCCTTTGGTCCTTTTTTGTGCCTCTGGCTTATCTAAAGCCTTGCTAGGGCCCTGGGATCCAATTTTGTTGTTTTTCTTCCACTTGGAGGAGAGAGTAAGATGACGGGACTAACATTTTCCGTCCACCCGAACACCCTCCTGCAGGCTTGGGGATACTTTCCCCTCCTTGTCTTTAAGTCATGCAAAGCTCATTTTGTGCGCCGGGGAGGGATATTCTGGGTGTTTCTCCTCTACTTGGAGGAAGAACAAAAAACAAAGCCACTTTCTGAGTTGTTCTTTTTCCTCCCTTTAGCCAGCAGGACCAAGACCAGCCAAGGGATCTTCTAGGAAGCGAACTGGCCGTGGTTGGATTTATGGTCTTCAAATTCCAGAGGGGGTTGTTACCTCTCACAAGAGACGGCAGCTCCATTGCTGTTTAATACTGTAGGTGACTCCATAGCCACTGAGACACCAGGATTTTGTCACACACACACACACACACACACACACACACTGTTCCTTTCTCTGTTTCCTAAATTTTCAGTGAGTCAGGGTCGTTCTACTGAGTCCCACTGCTGCCACCACATCCGGTGATTTGCTACAGGACTCAGAGGACTTGGGGATACAGCTGTACCCACAGCTAAGCTTGATAACAGCATGTAACTATGTGGTAGGCTCCGCAAGGGAAGAAGACGCTGTCTCCCTCCCACGAGGGGTCACACACAGCTTGCTGTTCCCCCAGCAACAAAAACGCAGCAATACACACCTCTGCCCAGAGAGGCCCCATTAGAGACCCAGTGCCCGAGATTATTTATTCCTGGGACTTAGTCACTAGGCACCCTCTGCCAGGCACGTACTAATATTCCGGATTCCCAGCACGAAAGCAGATGTTTGGCATACAGCACACGGTTTGCACAGTCTAGGCATCGTGAGCCATCCCAGTCAGTCAGGGAATGGTGGGAAAGTTCCCGAAATCCAAGTTATGAGACTCCGGCCAAGGGCAAACCTTGTGAACAGGACTTTCGAAGGACAGGCTCGGGCTTGCTACATGCCTGTTATTCAGTGTCAGAACAATACTAATTGCACCGCTGATTTGATAACCACGAATAGTTTAAGGACATGAGCATATTCTCTCCCAATTTTTAAAAACTGTTTTAAATGTGGGGCGCCTGGGTGGCTCAGTCGGTTGGGTGTCCGACTTTGGCTCAGGTCATGATCCCACGGTTTGTGGGTTCGAGCCCCGCACTGGGCTCTGTGCTGACAGCCAGCTCAGAGCCTGGAGCCTGTTTCGGATTCTGTGCCTCCCCCTCTCTCTGACCCTCCCCTGCTCACGCTGTCTCTCTCTCTCTCAGAAATAAATAAAACATTTTAAAAAACTGTTTTAAATATTTATTTGAGAGAGAGAGAAAGAGTGTTGTGTGTGTGTGAGAGGGGTAGGGGCACAGAGAGAGGGAGACCTAGAATCCGAAGCAGGTTCCAGGCTCCGAGCTGTCAGCACAGAATCCAACACGGGACTCGAACTCACAAACAATGAGATCATGACCTGAGCCGAAGTCAGACAACTGAGCCACGCAGTCGCCCCCTCCCAATTTTTTTCATGGTTGCCTTATATGTGCATTACCTGAGCCACTACGTATTAAACTGTCCCTTTGAACTACTATTTAGTCTTACTCCTTCGTTTAGTACTTTCTACCAGTCCTTAGGTCAAAGACTCCTGAGTCATTGTGGCTTTCTGAAGCTTATTCCCTAATAGATTCCTTAGAAAGGAACTGCAAGGACAATATTCCTTGAGTTTTTGCATGTTGATAACATTTTGTCGAAAAACAGCTTTTCTTGGGATAAAGTTCTTGGCTCACATTTTCCCTCCTTGTTATTTTAAATGTTACTCCACTTGATTCTAACAGAGAGAGTTGCTATCAAAGTGTGAGGATCTCATTTTCTTACCCTCATCCATCACTTGCTCTTTGTTTTTCTAGATGCTCAAAGATTTTTTTTCCTCTTTTTCTTTATTTTAAAATTCAATCATTTCTGAGGGTCTGACATCCTGATGTTCACTCTGGGTAGATATTCTCAAGTATGCGGTGTGCTCTTTCTTTCTTTTTTTTTTTTAATTTAATGTTTTATTTATTTCTGAGAGAGAGAGAGAGACTCCTCCTCCCCCAGGAGAGGGTCAGAGAGAGAGGGAGACACAGAATCTGAAACAGGCTCCAGGCTCTGAGCTAGCTGTCAGCACAGAGCCTGATGCGGGGCTCGAACCCACGAACTGTGAGATCATGACCTGAGCCGAAGTCGGACGCTTAACCGACTGAGCCACCCAGGCGCCCCATGCGGTGTGCTCTTTCAAATATTTTTTTCTGTGCCTTCCCCCTGCCACAGACCCCAGCCACATGTACACTAGGCAACTTGAATTTATCCCGTGGCTGATACATTGCTCATTTTTCAGTCCTTTTTCTTTTCAGTTTGAATAGTTTCCATTACTATGCCTTGAAATACACGAATCTTTTCTTCAGCAATGTGTAATCTGCTGTTAATCTTGTCCATACATTTTTCTTTTTCTTTTCTTTTTTTTCCATCCATGCAGTTTTCATTTCAGATTTTATATCTCCCATCTCCAGAAGTTCGATTTGGGCCTTTTAAAAATCCTCCATGCCTCTACTTAATATGCTTAATCTAGGCTTTTGAACATTTGGAATAGAGCTATAATGAGTGTCTTAATGTTCTTCACTATTGATTCAGATTCTCTATCATTTCTGGGTCAATCTGACCTTTTTCTCAAAATTATGTTTCATGTTTCCTGGCTCACTGGATGCCTGGTTATTTTTAACTAGGTGGCAGGCATTGTGAATTTTACCTAACTTGGGGCTGGATATAGTTTAAAACTTTTTAAATGTTTTTTATTTATTTTTGAGAGACAGAGTGAGTGGGGAAGAGGGCAGAGAGAGAGGGGGAGACACAGGATCAGAAGCAGGCTCCAGGCTCTAAGCTGACAGCTCAGGGCCTGATGTGGGGCTTGAACTCACGAGCTGTGAGATCATGGCCTGAGCTGAAGCCAGAAGCTGAACTGACTGAGCCACCCAGGCCCCCCAGGGCTGGATATTTTTGTATTCCTATGAATATTGTTCAGCTCTCTTCTAAGCCACATTTCGTTTGTCTGGGAACAGTTTAATTCTTCTGGGTCTTTTTTTTTTTTTTTAATATTTTTATTTATTTCTAGGAGAGAGAGAGAGAGAGAGACAGCGTGAGCAGGGGAGGGTCAGAGAGAGAGGGAGATACAGACTCTGAAACAGGCTCCAGGCTCTGAGCTGGCAGTCAGCACAGAGCCCGACGTGGGGCTCGAACCCACGAACCGCGAGATCATGACCTAAGCGAAAGTCGGACGCTTAACCGACTAAGCCACCCAGGCGCCCCTGGGTCTTCTTTTTTAAGCTGTATTGAGCAGGGGCAAAGCAGCATTTAGTCTAGGGCTAATTTTGCCCCCACTGCTGGCCTCCTAAGTACTCTACTTGATCCTCTGTAAACTATGAGGCCTTCCACTCTATCTAGTGAGACCAAGAACTTTTGCCAGGCCTCTGTGAACTCCAAGGATGATTCCCTCTAATCATTTCTGGTGGTTCTTTGCCCAGCCTTGGGTAGTTTCCTCACATGCAAGAGCTGAGGAGTACTTAGCCGAAGGCTCAGTTGGGACCCTCTACAGACCTCTATAGCTCTTTTCAACTCGATGAAGCTCTCTCTTCTCTAGTACCCTGTCCTTGAACTCCAGATGCCTTGGTCTCCTTGGACTCCTGGGTCCATCTCCTTAACTCAGGGAGAGTGCCGGGCTCTGCCTGGATTCCCCTCTCAGTGCTGTGATGGGAAACTCCATCCAGGCGGAGGCATCGGCAGAGCTCACTTCATCTGTTTCCCCTTTGACCAAAGATCACGGTTCTTCACTGCCTGGTGTCCTTCGTCCTGAAGGCCGTTATTTCATATATGTTATCATTTTACTGGTTTCAGGTCAGAGGGTAAATTTGGTCCCTGTTACTCCATCTTACTCAGAAGCCCAAGAAAATGTGGCATGCTCTTTCAGTATGCAGGGGCTTTTTTATTCCAGGAAGTTTTATGGAATTACAGTTTTTAGTATTTGTTTCATTCCTTTGATCTGACTTTCTTTTCTTTTTTTAAATGTTTATTTAGTTTTGAGAGAGAGAGAGACATAGAGCACGAGTGAGGGGCAGAGAGAGGGGGAGACACAGAATCTGAAATAGGCTCCAGGCTCTGAGCTGTCAGCACAGAGCCCGACGCGGGGCTTGAACCCACAAACCTTGAGATCATGGACCTGAGCCAAAGTCAGAGGCTTAACCGACTGAGCCACCCAGGCATCTGGATCTGGTTTTCTTGTTCAGGGACTCTGATGGTGTATGAATTGGATCATCTCTTTCTAATTTTGATATTTGTCATTCGTTCTGAAATCTTTTCCTTTTTCTTTCTTTATTTTTGTTTTTAAGAAACACGTTCCTCCCTGTCACCTTCTATTTCTCTGAAGCCATCGTGTGTTGTGTTTATTTGCTTTGTGTTCCTTGTTGTTTAGCCGTCTATTCTCAAATGATCTTTTTCTTTTATTTCCAAATATTTCCTGAGATCTCTCAAGTCATTTCTGAATTTTTCTAGCACTTATTTTATGTTCTCCTTCATTATCTTACACCATTTCCTCTTTTTTTTGGAAAGATTTTATCTTCAAGTAATCTCTACACCCAACACGGGGCTCAAACCCACAACCCCGAGATCAAGACTGGCACACTCCACCGACTGAGCCAGCCCGGCACCCCCTTCCATCATTTTCTTAATGTCTTTTAGTTTGTTCAAAATAGCTGGCTATCCCTTTGATCCGTCCTGTTAGCATGTGTTCTGGGAATGGTTTCGTTGTCTCTAGGGACGGTATTCTGCCCCTGATTCTTTTAGCCTTGCAGGGACATTGTATGGGATTTTCCCTCGTACTTTGGTTTTGCTCTGCATCCAGAATTAGTTTTCCTTAACTTTTGCAGGGAGGCGGGGTTCAGGGTAGCTTCTTAAATGTCAGAGCTCCCTCTTCTGTTGTTTTTGCATAGTGCTAAACATTACGGCAACTTGTTTCTGAGATCCCTTGGCTCTATTTACCTACTTTTCTCCGGACATTCTCTTTCCTTACGGGAGGTAGGCTGAATTGTATCTCCCTAAGAGAAACCCATGTTCTAATCCCCGAAACCTGTGAATGTTACTATAAAAGGACTTGGCAGATGTGATTAAGGATTTGAGATGGGGAGATTCTCCTGAACTATGCAGGGGGGCCCTAACTGCAATGGAAAGTGTCTTTATAGGAGGCAGGCAAAGGGAGAGCTATCTCACAAGTAGAAGATGTGACTAGGTACGCAGATACTGGAGCGATGGGGCCACAAGCCAAGGAATGCCGGCGGCCACCAGAAGCTGGGAAGAGCGAAGAATGAGTTCTCCCTTAGAGCTCCCAGAGGGAGCACGACCCTGCCAGCACCTTGATCTTGGCCCAGCGATCCTGATTTGGGACTTCTGGCATCCAGGACTGTGAGATAATAAATACCTGTTGTTGGAAGAGCCACCCAGCTCTGTGGAAATTTGTCCCAGCTGCAATAGGAAACCGAGTTTGGTACTGGAAGAATGGTGTTACTATACCAGATTTCTAAAAGTGCAAAAGTGGCTCCAGAATAGGGTAACTGAGTAATAGGTAGAGGCTGGAAGAATGTTAAGAAGTAGGACAGGAAAGGTCTAGGTTGTCTAAAACAGACTTTTGGTGGAAATATAGATGCTGAAGGTGCTGCTGGTGAGGGTTCAGAAGAAGGGAAGAGCATGGTAGAAAAGCCTACATTGTCTTAGACAATACATATAATATATATTAATATGACATATATTATATTATAATACATATTAAACAAAATGTTGGCATAAATATGAGCATTAAAGGTGCTGTTCATGAGGGCTCAGAAGAAAATGTGGAACATGTTATTGGAAACCAGAGGAAAAGCGATCCTCATTATATTGTAACAGAACATGTAGCTTAATTGTGTCCTACAGTGATATGGAAAGCAGAACTTCCAAGCAATGAACTTGAATATTGAGCTGAGGATATTTTTTCCCCCAAGGTTTTATTTAAACCCAGCTAGTTAACATCCAGTGCAATATTAGTGTCAGGTGTAGAATTTAGTGATTCATCACTTACATACAACACCCGGTGCTCATCCCAACAAGTGCTCTCCTTAATCCCCATCACCTGTTCAACCCATTCCCCTCACCCACCTCGCTTCCAGTAACCCTCAGCTTGTTCTCTATGGTTAAGAGTCTGTTTCTTGGCTTGCCTCTCTTTTTTCCCCTATGTTCATTTGTTTTGCTTCTTAAATTTCACATATGAGTGAAATCATATGGTATCTGTTTTTCTCTGATTAACTTATTGCGCTAGCATAATATTCTCTGGCTCCAACCACATTGCTGCGAATGCAAGATTTCATTCTTTTTATAGTTGAGTAATATTCCATTGTACATATGTACCAATTCTTCTTTATCCATTCATCGGTTGATGGGCATTTGGGCTCTTTTCATAACGTGGCTATTGTTGATAGCGCTGCTATAAACATCAAGGTGTATGGGGCGCCTGGGTGGCTTAGTCGGTTGAGCGTCCGACTTTCGCTTAGGTCATGATCTCAAGGTTCGTGGGTTCAAGCCCCGCTTGGGCTCTGTGCTGACTGCCAGCTCAGAGCCTGGAGCCTGTTTCAGAGTCTGTGACTCCCTCTCTCTCTGACCCTCCCCTGCTCACGCTGTCTCTCTCTCTCCTAGAAATAAATAAAAACATTTAAAAAAATCTTTTTAATGTTTATTTATTCATTGAGAGAGAGAGAGCGAGAGAGAGCGCACAATCAGGGGAGGGGCACAGAGGAAAGAGAGAATGCCAAGCAGGCTCCGCACCATCAGAGCAGAGCCCATTGTGGGGCTCGAACTCACAAACCATGAGATCATGACCCGAGCAGAGATGGAGAGTCAGACACTTAACTGACTGCACCACCCAGGCCCCCCTCGAGCACGGTAAGTCTTAAGGGTTCACAGGAATTACGCTGTTCCAGCCCACTCAGACCTTACTGCAGACCCTTTACGCTTGCTTGTTACTGGATGGAGCAAAATGCCAGTCTGTTTCCGCTGCTGAATTCTAGTTGGCCGGCCATCCCCAATGACGGTCTTGGCATTCTCCTGTTCTCCAATCTGTCAAATGCCCCTTACTTCCCTCTGCTTTTTCCTACACAGGTAACCATACCACGCAGCTCTTGTGACTGTTGGTGACTTGTCCGCACCCACACGTGTTTTGAGATCCACAGATAACTCGACTATCTTTGGCTGTGTAAATAAACCACGCCGAAAGGTAGTGGCTTAACATAACAACCATTTTATTGCTCATGAGTCTCTGGGTCAGGAACGTGGGCAGGCACAGGTGGCCCATTTCCTCTCCGTATGATGTCTGAGGCAGCTTAGAATAGGATGGGGGGGTGAACCTAGATGATTCTATCACGTGACTGGGACCTCGGTGCTAGTCGTCAGCGGAGGCCTCAGTTCTCCTGCCCACGGCCTCTTTTTATTTATTTTCATTTTTTAAGAGTTTATTTATTTTGAGAGAGAGAGAGAGCTAGGGAGGGACAGAGAGAGAGGGAGGGAGAGAGAATAAATCCCAAGCAGGCTCCACACCTCCAGTGCAGAGCCCCATGTGGGGCCCGAATCCACGAACCGCGAGACCATGACCTGAGCCGTAACCAAAAGTCAGATGCTTCACCACTTAACTGGCTGAGCCACCCAGGTGCCCCGCACATGGCCTCTGTTTAAAAGAGGGTCTCATCCCCCAGGGCCTCTGGCTTCAGAAGGAGAGCTTACACTTTCTTACAGGGTGCCGAGCTTCTTCTCACAGATGTTCAAGGCCTCTTAAGATCTGGGCTCAGAAGTCCCAGAATGCCATCTCTACCACATTTCGTTGGTGATACTGAACAGAAGTCCAGCCCAGACGCAAAGAGTGAAAAAATAACACTACACATCTTGATAGGGGGAGAGCAATCGCATACAGGGATGGGAAGATTGCTGACAGCCATAACTGGTGTAAATCTACCATACGGGGGATACTGCGGTCCCTACTTTCATCGTGAAGGTCGTCCATCGGTTTTGATTTCGCTCTTTGGTGGCTCTGTTTGTATGTTGGCATCAAGAAAGTTTAAAAAACTTCTCTGTTGCCACCGTGTTTCCAGCGTCGTTTCTATTTTTTTAATGTATTATTATTTTTGGAGCCTCTATACCCAATGTGGGGCCCGAACTCACGACCCCAAGATCAAGAGTTGCATGCTCTTCCAACTGAGCCAGCCAGGTTCCCCAATATTCTCTCTAAATAAAAAAAAAATGATCTCAGAGTAGAACAGACATTTTGGGTGAGGGTAGAATGAAGAAATAAAAACACTCCAAATGGTTCTTTCTCCTGAGAAATTAGGAGTAAATGCAAATAATGCGTGCGTGTGTGTGTGTGTGTGTGTGTGTGTGTGTTTAATCTGCCAATAGAGAAAGTCTGAATCATGTTCATAAGTAATGGAAGGATAATCACCAGCAGGTTGATAAGCACAGTTGAACTTCCCAATTACTAAGAAAAGGACAACGAAAATGAACAGAGCCATGACAGAGAATGTAAGAAATGTAAAGACAGAGACAAAGAATGTAAGGAAGCTGAAAAGGAATGAACAACAACAAAGTAGAAGAAGGGAAACAATCCTTCTGAATGGAAGACATGAAATCAGGCATATCATTAACAAACGAAATTGTTGGGTTCTCCTATAAGAGACTGTGAACTTGGGTTCAAAACCAAGAGTTCTGTGTTGTTTACTAAAAGAGGTAAAACTAAACAATAGTGAAGGATACATGTCTGGTAAATGCAAACAGAATGAAAGCAGGTCTGGCGGACCTGGGTGGCTCAGTTAAGAGTCCAACTCTTTTTTTTTTTTTTATAGGTTTATTTATTTTTGAGAGAGAGAGGCAGAGCGTGAGGGAGGGAGAAGCATATAGAGAGTGGGAGAGAGAGAGGATCCCAAGCAGGCTCCACACTGACAGCACAGAGCTCAACACAGGGCTCGAACCCACAAACTATGAGATCATGGCCTGAACCAAAGTCAGATACTCAACTGACTGAGCCACTCAGATGCCCCAAGAGTCCAACCCTTGATTTCAGCTCAGGTCATGATCTCACAGTTCATGAGTTCAAGCCCCACATTGGGCTCTGAGCTGACAGTACAGAGCTTGCTTGAGATTCTCTCTCCCTCTCTCTCTCTGCCCCTCCCTCACTCACACTCACTCTCTCAAAATAAATAAACTTAAAAAATTATATTTGATGATATAATTATCAAGTTAAATTTCATGGATAAAAGCATTCAACAGATAAAAAGAGACCTTATATAATAATAAAGTATACATTTGATGAAGATATGATATGTATAAACCTTTACAAATACACAAATAATCCCCAGCAAAAAGTAATAGAGATGAAATAAAACCTTAAGATCATAATTTTCAGTGAGAGATTATACCTCTTTCAGAATATGATGAATCAAGTTAACAAAAACAAAGGCAAAAAAGATTAGAAAATTATAATCAATAAGCTATATTTAATAGACATAAAAAGATCTTTACTCCTATATCCTTGCACCATTAAAAAACATTCAATTGTTGGGGCACCTGGGTGGCTCAGTTGGTTGAGCATTGGACTCTTGATTTTGGCTCAGGTCATGATATCACAGTCACGGGATCAAATCCTGCTTACATCAGGATCCATGCTGAGTATGGAGCCTGCTTGAGATTCTCTCTCTCTCTCTCTCTCTCTCTCTCTGCCCCTCTCCCCAGCTTGCATATGCACTCTCTCTCTCAAAAAAAAATTTTTTAAGATGATTCTAGAAATGCTAGTATGGTTTAATATTTATAAGTCAATCAACATTATTGCATCAAATCTTTAGAAAAGCTACATAATGCTTAATATTTCAAAAGTATATGATACAATTCAATAGCCATTATATTAAAGATAAAAACTCAAAATAGCAATAGAAGGAAACTACTTAAAATTGATACAATCATTTTCCAAAAATCACCTGAAAATTTTATACTAAATGGTAAAATGTTTAAATTGTTTCCATTAAAATTGGCAACAAGATAGGGATATTCTCTATCACATGTATTACTCAACATTATTTTGGGTTTTGTTTTTTGTTTTTGTTTAATGTTTATTAATTTGAGAGAGAGACACAGAGACAGAGACAGAGTGCAAGTGGGGGAGGGCCAGGGAGGGAGCACAAAATCAGAAGCGGGCTCCAGGCTCTGAGCTGTCAGCACAGAACCCAATGCGGGGCTCGAACCCACAAACCGTGAGCTCATGACCTGAGCCAAAGTTGGACGCTTAACCAACCGAGCCCCCCAGATGCCCCTCAACATTATTTTGAAGGCTGTATTTCAGCATTGTCCAATACAAGTGTCCAGAAATGTTTTCTATTTAGTGCTGCCCCATATAGTAGCCACTAGCCATATGAAGTTATTGGACATTTGAAATGTGGCTAAGTAACTACGAAACTGAATTTTAATTTATTTGGCTTAAATAAATTTAAATTTATTTATTTACTTAGGCTTTTAAGGTTTTCATTTTAATTCCAGTTAGTTAACATACAGTGTCACATTAGTTTCAGGAGTACAATGTAGCGATTCAATACTTCCGTACATCATCCAGTGCTCATCATGACAAGTGTGCTCCCCAATCCCCATCATCTGTTTAACTCATCCCCTGCCTCTACCCCTCTTGTAATCATCAGTTTCTTCTCTATAATTGTCTGTTTCCTAATGAATTTAAGTTTAAACAGCCTCATGAGCCACACAAGCTACTGTGCTGAACAGCTAACACAGTGATAAAGAAGAAATATCACACCAAATATTGGATAAAAGAGAGAATATTGTCTGTATCTGATATCATTGTACTATTGGAAAACTTTAGAGACTAAGAAGCCACCAGAATCGGTAGGTAGCTTTGGTAAGGGGCTGAATACAAGATAAAATTATAAAAATAGGTATTTTCTTCCTATACTAACAGTACGCAGATAGGATTAGCCAACATAAGTCTTGACAATTACAACAGAGGTATTGTAAATATCTGAGAACAAATGTAAGCAAAAGAAATGACAGACTTATGAGAAGACTACAAAATGTCATTGTAGTATAAGAGTCAGAACCAAATAGAGACACATAAAATCCCTACATACAAAGGCTTCTTGTAATAAAAAAAAAAATTAACTCTTCCCAAACTATTATATTAGGGTAATATAGCTCCTCAGAATCCCAATGGTTTTCTATTGTTGGAGTTTTGGGGAGGAGGATAGCATTCTTTTTTTATTTTTTATTTATTTATTTTGAGATAGTGTGTGTATGTGTGAATGGAGAAGGGACGGAGAGAGAGGGAGACAGAGAATCCCAAGCAGACTGTCAGCATAGAGCCGGCTGTAGGGCTTGAACTTACGAACTGAACCCTGAGAGCATGACCTGAGCTGAAATCAAGAGTCAGATGCTTGGGGCACCTGGGTGGCTCCGTCGGTTGAACGTCAGACTTCGGCTCAGGTCATGATCTCACAGTTCGTGGGTTCGAGCCCCGCGTCGGACTCTGTGCTGACAGCTAGCTCAGAGCCTGGAGCCTGTTTCAGATTCTGTCTCTCCCTCTCTCTCTGACCTTCCCCTGCTCATGCTCTCTCTCCCTCTCTCTCTCAGAAATAAATAAATAAATAAATAAATAAGCATTAAAAAAAAAAGAGTCAGATGCTCAACGGACTGAGCCACCGAGGAGCCCCAACATTCATTTTGAAACTTCATCTCAAACTTCAGAGAGTTCTTAGAAAAATACACTTGCAAGGAACAAAAATGCTTTGAAAGCTGATTCCAGAGACACAACAGAGTTCAGATCAAGCAAAACATATTTGCAACCTTATATGACAAAAGCAACATTTAACTCAGTGGTTGCAGGGCAATGTGTCCCATGAACAGGGCCAGCTGACACTGTTGAATTTTACCTGAGCCTTGTGATCCTGGAAAACAGCCTACTTCAAAGAACTCCCCTTCCCTACGTGACTTAGGACTCAAGAATGCTCCCATTGTTTACCTGTGACAATTCCAAACAGACACCCTCCAAATTCCCATTCCTTGCCTCATAGACACTGATATAATCAGAACAAGACGCTGCTTAGCCAAACTTCAGCTGAGCTCCTCTCTGTCCTAAAGGCTCCTGAACTCTGCTTGTCCCCACCCCTGAGAAAACACAAAAACACCGTGCAATAGTGCTCCCTCTTCCCAGCCTCTCCTGCCACACTGGGCACTTTCCAGTCACTTTCCTACCGGCCCTTCCCCGGCTTAAGCAGCTCTTCCTCTTACACATTCTGCGGATCTCGGCTTGCTTCCTCCTCCTTACCCGATCTACAAAGGAGAAGCTTTTTTTCTGTCTGGTTTGGACATAATTGCAGATTTCTGAAATGGAAGCTTTCTCCCTGTTTGCAACAGTCTTTATCATTAGAGGTGGGGCGCCTGGGGGGCTCAGTCAGTAGAGCGTCTGCCTTCAGCTCAGGTCATGATCTCATGGTTAATGAGTTCGAGCCCCGTGTTGGGCTCTGTGCTGACAGCACAGAGCATGGAGCCCGCTTCTAGTTCTGTGTCTTTCTCTCTGCCCCTTCCTTTCTCACGCTCTCTCTCTCTCTCTCAAAAACAAATAAACATTAAAAAATATTAGTATCTCCCAATCTAAGTCACGACTTGTTTTCAACACAGCAAAAACAAAGTTTGTCCCTGACCTCATACCAGAGGCCACAGTAAATTCCAACTAGATTAAAGGTTTAAGTAGAAAAAACTGAAGCACTACAAATCAAATAAATGTTAAGACTATCTTTTTAACCTACCTGGAATGGGGGAGGCGGAGCATGCAAGACCGGGAATACAGAAGCCAGGAGAGAAGGGGTAGACATTTCTGATGAGAGAATACACTTTTCTAATTACATATCAAAGGACACCTATAAAATGCAAAGGAGAAAAGGAGTGAAGGTGGAAATACTACAAAGAGTTGATATCCCTAATGCACAAAGAGGGTCTACAAACTGATAAGAAAACCACCAATCAAAGCAAAGTGGACAAAGGATACGAAGACTTGCAGAAGAGAAAATCGAAGTGGTCAACAACCAGAAGGTCCTCAGTTGCACTAGTAAGTCAGGAAAATGCAAATTAAAGCAATTTAAATACTACTGGCCCCCAGACTGACAAACATTAACAACAGCATCAGCATCCAGGGCTGAGAAAATTTGCCTCAATGAACTCATATGTTGCTGCTTAGAGTAGGAATGTTACAGCCTATTGGGGAAGTGATTTGGCTGTATCTATTCCACAACAAAATACCCTTACCTGAATTTAATAATCAACTTTAAAATATAGGAAACAAAAATTGACTTAGCACAATGAAAACCCAACTTAACAATACAGCGGGAGAATCTCTCTCCTCTCTAGCAATCCATAGGCGCACGGAGAAGAAAATCATCAGGAAGGAAATAACACATTTTTTAAAAGTATTTATTTTTTTTTTAGAGAGAGAGAGAGAGAGAGAACAAACACACGTGTGTGCACAGGCACACAGGGGAGGGAGAGAATCCCAAGCAGGCTCCATGCTGTGGGCTCCATCTCAGGACCATCTCCGACCATGAGATCATGACCTGATCTGAAATCAAGGGTCAGAGCCTCAAAGGACTAAGCCACCCAGGCGACCCAAATAATACATTTTTAAAGACCCAACTAACAAGCTTGAGCCAACAAACACATACGCTAAAGCCAACAACTGGAAAATAACCATCTTTAAAATTTTTTTTTAATGTTTTATTTATTTCTAGGAGAGAGAGAGAGACAGCGTGAGCAGGGGAGGGTCAGAGAGAGAGGGAGTCACAGACTGAAACAGGCTCCAGGCTCTGAGCTGGCAGTCAGCACAGAGCCCGACGCGGGGCTCGAACCCACGAACCGCAAGATCATGACCCAAGCGAAAGTCCGACGCTTAACCGACTAAGCCACCCAGGCGCCCCTAAAATTTTTTTTTAATGTTTATTCATTTTTGGAAGACAGAAAGAGACAGAGTGCGAGCAAGGAAGGGGCAGAGAGAGAGAGAGAGGGAGACACAGAATCCAAGGCAGGTTCCAGGCTCTGAGTAGCCAGCACAGAGTCAGATTTGGGGCTCGAGCTCACCAACCATGAGATCATGACCTGAGCCCAAGTCAGATGCTTAATCCACAGAGCCACCGAGGCGCCCCAAAATAACCATCTTTTCAATCAAGAGATGAAACATTTTTGAAAACCAGGCCCACGCTTGAGCCTTAAGGCAAGTTTCAACAAATCTCAAAGACTCAACATCCTTCAGACAATATTTCGAGACCTCAACGCAGTTAGGTTAGAAATCACTCACACTGGATTATCTTGGTGTTTGGGAAAATGAAAAATGGTGTCAGGAACTGTAAAATTTCCTGCACTGCCTCCAAATCCCCTCTTGGAGTCATTAAATTTTTAGAGGAGTATGTGACAGACTGAGATGAGTCACATCGCAAACAGCTCCTTCGGCGCGGCATTTGGACACCTGTGGCCCGAAGCCCACCAAACGTGTGGCTGGCACTCGGCCGCTTTTGTTTCTTTCCCCTTCTAAAACTCCTCGTGGTCCAGGAACCGTGTTCTCCCTGTGGGCAGCAGCCCAAGTAAAGTACCCAGTCCCTTACCCTGTCTGTGTGTCTTGGAGCAGTTGTGCAAGTTGGACAACGGACTTCTCAATAATTCATGCATTGAAAGGAGGGGGAGGAATTTACAAAGGAGCACTTGAAACCAGCGATGGAAGTAAACCCAAACTCGGGTCTTTGGAACTTTAGCCTTAATGCTTATATAAGGGGCCCAGGAAGGTCGATGAAATGACCCACCACTGATGTCACAGGTCCCCCAATTAGTCGCTCCGCAGACACTCGGTCCCTGGCGCTAAATCACCTCCGCTCCCGGCGCCCAGAGTGGTTAAACTCTCGCTGCGGGCGACTTCCGCTTCCTGGCCTAAATCTGACACGTACTATCCCCCTCACCCCCCGTGGGAACCACCCAGGGTCGGTGACAGTCGAGGAGCCGGCGATGCCCTCAGCCGACCGGGGGGCACAGAGGCGCGGGCAGGTGGGCACGTCGCGGCGCCTCGGGCCCTGGCGCCGCCCGTCGGGGGCCTTCTCGGTTCCTGGGGCGGGGGCGGGGGGCGGGGGCGGGCCGGTCTCTGGGCTGCGGCGCGGAGGAGTCCGGCTAGCGGGTCCCGGGCGGCGGGAGACGGAGGGTGGCCCGCGGCTTTTGAAGAAGCCGCGGCTCCCCTGGGGATGCGGCTCGAGGGCGGGGCTCCCCCCCGGAGCGCCGGGCCTGCGCCCTGGCGGCCGCCGTGGAGGAGGCGGCCCCGCGGCGGGAGGAGTCCTGGCGGCGCAGCGCGCGCCCCGGCCGCCTTGGTCCCCGGGAAATCCCGCAGGGGCGGATCGGGCCCGGGGCCGCGCTGCCCCGCGGCCGGAATGACCACCCTTCCAAGATGGCGGCTCCTGTAGAGACACTCCCGAGGGGACAGCCATGTTAGTCGCCTGACAAAGTCACTAAAGAACATTCGAAAGCCCGCCTCTCCTCCGACGCGCGCGCACGCGCCAACACCTCGCGAGTGCACCCCGTGGGGTTGCGCCCCCCAAGCTGACACTGAGCATGTGCACGGCGAAGTCCAGACACGGAAGAGTCCCTCAGAGGTAGTTTCAACACTCAGGGGTCCGGGACTGAGTTTAACGGGGGCGGCACAGTTGGGCCAGTAAGGCACTGACATGACTATGGGGGTGTTAGGACATGGATTTCGAAGGCAATGATGCTACTCTGTAGGGCAAGGGATGAAGAGGCTTCTCTGAGGTCACTGGGGAGGAGGTGTGGAGAATGAGTGACAGGGGTTTGGGAGTGAGTAATGGGGTCAGTGGGGAAAATAAAATGGGTAGTCTGTGGGATGTCCGATGGGGGAACTGTGGGGTGCATATGGTGGGGAGTCTATGCGGTGAGCGATGAGGAGTCTTGGGTGAGTGGTGAGGATTCTCAGAGGTCACTGATGGGGTCTGTGGGGTAAGTGATGGAGGTCTGTGGGGACACTGATGGGAGTTCGGAGGGGTAAGTCCTAGCGGGGTGGTGGGGTAAGTGATAGGGGGTCTGCAACATGACTGATTGGAGTTGGGTGGGTGAGTGATGAGGGCCTTGGGGGAATAATGAAATGGTCCGTGGAGTAAATAGTGGAGACCTTTGTGGGGTGAGTATGGGAGAATCAACGAATGAATGATTCGGACCCGGTGAGTGTCGCATGGTCTGTGAGGTGCGTGATGGGGTTTATTGAGTGGATGGTCAAGGTTTCTGTGGTGTCAATGATGCATTTATTTGGGACTAGTGATGGAGGGGCCAAGGGAATCAGATACGCTGCTGCCTGCAGTCCGTGATAAGTGGTCTTCACTGAGATGGGGTTGATTCAAAACCTCGCTTTGACTTTGTTGGGGGCTCCTGTATCTTTGTTTTCTGCGTCATTAATCTCTCCCCTTGATTTCATTATTTCTCTTCTTTGAGTTTTTTTCCCCTTTTATTCTTATTTTTAAATTCCGAAGTTGAATGGGGTGCCTGGGTGGCTCAGTCGGTTAAGCGTCCGACTTGGGCTCAGGTCATAATCTCACGGTTCATGGGTTCGAGCCCTGCGTCAGAGCCTGGAGGCTGTCTTCAGATTCTGTGTCTCCCTCTCTCTCTACCCCTTACCTGCTCACGCTGTCTCTCTCTCTCTCTCTCTCTCTCAGAAATAAATAAAACATTACTTTTTTTTAAATTCCTAAGTTGAATGCTTATCTCATTAATATTCATTTTCTTTTATAATATAAGCATTAAGTTGATGAATTTTTCCCTTAGAACACTTTAGCTCCATGTAACACATTGATAGATATGGGACATTTTCACTGTAGTTTACTTCTAATGTTTTCTGATTTCTGTTGTAGTTTTCCATCTGACCCTCATATTTTGATATCAGATTTCGATGTCCCAAAAAGTTGATAATTTTCTTATTGATTTATAAACTATACTCAAAGGGCTCATTCTAAGCATCATCTCCCACACTGAATATTGCTGCTTTAAAAAATTTTTCCCATTCTGAGGTCCAAACAGAATAGTATCTGTCTCTACATTGGTAAAGTAAATGGTCCCCAGCATCTTGTTTTACTTTGATGTGCATTTTCCTGCCAACTAGTGGTTGAATATCTTCTCGTATTTGTTGACCATTGAAATGTATTTTTTTAATGTCTTTTTTTTTTATTATTTCCAGAGAGACAGAGAGAGAAAGAGTGAGCAGAGGAGGGGCAGAGACAGAGGGAAAGAGAATCCCAAGCAGGGTCCATACCATCAGCGCAGAGCCCAGTGCAAGGCTCAGTCCCACCAACTGTGAGATCGTGACCTGAGCCAAAATCAGGAGTCAGGCGCTTAACCGACTGTGTCACCCAGGTGCCCCGAAATCTATTTATTTTAAGTTTTCATATCCTTTGCTCTTTTTTCCCTTCAGGTGGTTTGTCTAATTTGTGAACATTAACCTTCTGTCATTTATTGTGATTTTCCCCCTTTATCTCTCTTTATATCTTGATATTTGAAAGATACCTTCACTTATATATAATTAGAAAAAATAATCATCTGATTAGAGCTCTCTGTCTTTTTCTTTTCAGATAATGAGTATCTTGTCTTGCCTAATGAATTCTTCCTGCTTTGTGCTTAAGTAATTGCATGCCTTTAAAATATATATATATATATATGCCTTAAATTTAACATTTTTATTGTTTTAATTTTTTTATTTAAAAAAAATTTTTTTAAATGTTTTTATTTATTTCTAGGGGAGAGAGAGAGAGAGAGAGAGAGACAGCGTGAGCAGGGGAGGGTCAGAGAGAGAGGGAGTCACAGACTCTGAAATAGGCTCCAGGCTCTGAGCTGGCAGTCAGCACAGAGCCTGACTCGGGGCTCTAACCCACGAACCGCGAGATCATGTCCTAAGCGTTAGTCAGACGCTTAACCGACTAAGCCACCCAGGCGCCCCGTATTGTTTTAATTTTTAAAGTTAAATTTCAGTCAAACTGAAATTTACTCTGGTGTGTGGTGTGAGATGAGATCAACGTTTGTATTTTCCATTTGGACAGAAAATTTGCCAGCACCGGGGCGCCTGAGTGGCTCAGTGGTTAAGCATCTGACCGGCTCAGGTCATGATCTCGCAGCTCATGAGTTCAAGCCCCACATCGGGCTCTGTGCTAACAACTCAGAGCCTGGAGCCTGCTTCAGATCCTGTGTCTCCCTCTTTCTCTGCTCCTCCCCCACTCACACTCTGTCTCTCTCTCTCTCTCTCTCTCTCTCAAAAATAAAATAAAAACATTAAAAATTTTTTTAAAAAATTGCCAGCACCAATCATTAAAGGAATATATTCTTCTAACTCAATTAAATGCTTCTTCTGTCACAAAAAAATTCAAATATATCTCTCTCTGTTTCTGAGCTCTATTTTTCCTTCTGATATATGTATCTACTCCCTTTCAAAAAATTGTATTGACTTTAGAAATACTTTTAATAGCCAATAGTGCTAGTCTCCTCGCTGTTCTTTCTCTTTCTTTTTTGGTTGTTTGCTTTAGTATTCTTAGCATTTATTCTTCCATTTGAATGTTAAGACCATTTTGTTTCAAGATGACCATGAAAGCTAAACTATTTTATAGTTTTCTTCTTATAGACCCAGCACCTTTTTCTAAAAAAAAAAAAAAATTCTTAGATATTTTACATTTGTTTTTGTCACCATAGTGGAGAGTGTTATTTTTTTTCTATTTCCATCGAGGGGAAAAAAATCTGTCAGTTTCTCTTTTTCTTTTTTGTATTTTGTTTCTTATCCAATGCAATGATCAGATTCTCATGTGGATTCTAGTTGGTTTTTATAGTCTCTTCGTTTTCCTAGATAGAATATCAGTCCATTCAATTAACAAGGATACTCTCTCTTCCTTCCAAATATTTATTCGGATTACCTTGCCTCCTCTTACATTAGCTAGAGCTTTTGGAACAATGCTGAATGATACTTGATAGAGGGTATCCCTATTTTGTTGCTAATGTGAAAGTGAAAGGTGTTCATTCATTCATTCACTCAACAGATATTGAGTGCACATTTGTGTACAAGTTTTTGTGTGGACATACATTTTCATTTCTCTTGGGAGTGGAACTCAATAACTGTTGAGTGAGTGAATGGGAGTGGAATTGCTAGATCATATGAAGAAGTGCCAAACTGTTTTTCAAAACAGCTCTGCCATTTTACACTCCATCGGGAATGTATGAAGGTTCCAATTAGTCCCACCCTCACCAACACTTGTTACTGTCTTCTTTTATTCTATTGTTTTTTTAAAAAAGATTTGTTTATTTTTGAGAGAGAGTGCAAGTTGGGGAGGGGCAGAGAGAGGGGGACAGAAGATCCGAAGCAGACTCTGCACTGACAGCAGTGAGTTGGATACGGGGCTCGAACTCACGAACTGTGAGATCACGACCTGAGCCAAAGTTGGATGCTTGAGCCACCCAGGCGCCCCCTTCTTCTGTTATTCTAGCCATCCTGGTAGGTGTGAAGTGGCTTCCCATTGTGGCTTTGATTTCTATGTCCCTAACGATTACGGATACTGAATATCTTTCCATGTGTGCAGTGGACGGAATGTTTGGGTCCCCTCCAAAATTCATATGTGGAAATCCTAATTCCCAATGTGATGGTATTAGGAGATGAGGTCTTTGGGAGATGATTAGGTCATAAGGGTGGAGCTCTCATGATGGGATTAGCACCCTAATAAAAGAGACCCCAGAGGGTCCTTTCCCCCTTCTTGCCATGTGAGGACACAGCAAGAAGATGGCCATCTATGAACCAAGAAGCAGGTTCTCACCAGTCACCAAATCTGCTGGTGCTTTGATCTTGGACTTGCCCGTCCCCAGCACTGTGAGAAATGTTTGTTGTTTAAGCCACCCAGTCTGTGGTAGTTCATGATAGCAGCCCTCAATCACTGACAATGTGCTTTTGTAGATCTTCTTTGAAGGACTATCAATTCACATCCTTTGCCTATTATTAATTGAGTGATTTGATCTTTTTATTATTGAGTTGTAAGCATTCTTTATATATTCTGAATACAAGTCCCTTGCCAGACATGTGATTTGCATTTATTTTCTCCCATTTTATGGGTATCTTTTCACTTTCTTGGTGGTTGACTTTGTAGCACAAAAGTTTTTAGTTTTATTTATCTTTGAGAGAGCACAAGCAGGGGAGGTGCAGAGAGAGAGACAGAGGATCTGAAGTGGGCTCTGTGCTGATAGCAGACAGCCTGATGTGGGGCTCGAACTCATGAACAGGAGATCATGACCTGAGCCAAAGCCGGACGCTCAACCAACTGAGCCACCCAGGCACTCCTGTAGTAAATTTTGAGATAGGGAAATGTGTGTCCTCCAGCTATGTTCTTATTCGATATTTTGGCTATTGAGGGTCTCTTGCATTTTGATATGAATTTTAAGATCAGCTTATTATCCTCTGTAAAAATTCCAGCTTGGATTTTGACAGGGGTCGTGTTGTAACCCGAACATCATTTTGAAGAATATTACCATCCTAATGATATTAAGTCTTCTGATCTGGGCATTTTTTAGCATAATGTTTTCTGGTGACTTTTTTGGTAGCCATTGTAATATTTAAGTAGCTTTTTATGTTCCTATTTTAATTTGTATTTTTATTAGGAATGGCTCCTGAATTGTGTCAGATGCTTTTTGATGTGAATAGTCTTATGATATGGTTCTCTGTAATGGACTGTTGTAATGAATTATACTGATATGTAATGTGGCTCCATCGGTGACTTCCTGGGATAACTCTGTTTGGTCAAGGGAAATTTTTCTTATGAGACACAATCGGATTTGAGTTAGTAATATTTTATTTAAAAGTTTTGCCACTATAAGAAAACCATTTATAGTTTTCTTGTCTTTGTGCTATATTTAACATATGTTGATATTAAAGTTATGCCGGTTTTTAACGGAAACTCAGGAGATTTCCCTCTTTTTATATGTTAAAATGGCATAGAGATTATTTTCTTTAAAATTCAGCCATTTTCTTTGTTCATTCATCCATGGATGGACACGTGGGTTACTTCCATTTCTTGGCTATCATAAATAATGCTTCAGTAAGCATAGGGGTGCATAGATCTTTTTGAATTAGTGTTTTCATTTTCTTTGAGTACATACCCAGTAGTGGAATTACCAAATCATATGGTATTTCTAGTTTTAATTTTTTTTAAGGAATCTCCATACTGTTTCCACAGTGGCTGTGCCAATTTATGTTCAGAACTGGTCTTTTAAAATCCGAAAATTGTAATTGTTTTCTTTTCTCTGGTTACTGGTCTTAACAGCCTTTCGCAGGGGGGATTAATTTTGGTAGTTTATGTTTGCTGGGGGTTTTATATTCTCCTAGAGCTGCATGCCAAGCTTACATTATTTTGTACACTCCCACCTTATTCTTCTCTGTTAAGACTGCTTTCAGCATTCTAGGGGCTGTGCCTTTCCATAGCGATTCTAGAATATGCTTGTCTGTGGATGTTGAACATATTCTCTTGTGCTTATTTGTCTCCATACATCGTGTTTGGTGAAATCTCTTCATGTCTTTGGCCCATTTTCTAATTGGATTGTTTTGTTCCTTCAGTATTGAATTTTGAGAGTTCTTCATAGGTTGCTGTTATGACTCTTTGCCAGATACTTTCTCACAGTCTGTGGGTTGTCATTTCATCCTCGTAACAGCGCCTTTTGCTACAGTTTTTAATCTGGTGAAATCAAATATATGTGTGTGTGTTTTTATTGATCATGTTTTTTAGTGTCATATCTAAGACCTCTTACTAAGCCTTAAGTCCTGATGGTTTTCCCCCACGCTGTCTTTTATTTTTTATTGGTAATATTATTTTTTAAATACAATTTATTGTCAAATTGGTTTCCATACAACACCCAGTGCTCATCCCAACAAGTGCCCTCCTCCATACCCATCACCCACTTTCCCCTCTCTTCCTCCCTCCCATCAACCCTCAGTTTGTTCTCGGTATTTAAGAATCTCTTATGGTTTGCCTCCCTCCCTCTCTGTAACTTTTTTCCTCCTCCCCCTCCCCCATGGTCCTCTGTTAAGTTTCTCAAGATCCACATATGAGGGAAAACATACAATATCTGTCTTTCTCTGACTGACTCATTTCACTTAGCATAATACCCTCCTGTCTTTTAACAGATTGACAGTTTTACATTGTACATTTCTTTTCTTTTTAATGTTTTTTATATTTATTTCTGAGAAAGAGAGACAGCGTGAGCAGGGGAGGGTCAGAGAGACAGGGAGACACAGAATCCGAAACAGGCTTCAGGCTCTGAGCTAGCTGTCAGCACAGAGCCCGACGTGGGACTCGAACCCACAAACTGTGTGATCATGACCTGAGCCGAAGTCGGACGCTCAACCGACTGAGCCACCCAGGTGCCCCACATTGTACATTTCAATTTATGATCCATTTCAGGTTAATTTTTTATGAAGTGTAACATTTCGATTGAGATTCGTTTTGTTTTTTCCTTATGAATGATCCAATTGCTCTGCCACCATTTGTTGAGTAATGGTGAGTAAGGAAGACCTTCCTTCACCCATTGAATTGTTTCTGCACCTTTGTAAAAAAAAAAATAGTTGGCTATACTTGTGTGGGGCTATTTCTTGGTTCTCTCTTCAGTTTCATTGTTGTATGTGTCCAATCCTTCATCAGTACCATGTTGTCTTGATTCCTGTAGTTAAATAAAAGGTCTTGAAATCAGGAAGATTGATTTCTCCCACTTTATTCTTTTGTTTTTAATTTTTTAATGTTTATTTATTTTTGAGAGACAGAGTGCAAGTGAGGGAGGGGCAGGGAGAGAGGGAGACACAGAATCGGAATCAGGCTCCAGGCTCTGAGCTGTCAGTACAGAGCCTGATGCAGGGCTTCAACTCATGAATGGCAAGATCATGACCTGAGCTGAAGTCGGATGCTTAACCGACTAAGCCACCCAAGTGCCCCGTCTTCCACTTTATTCTTTGTCAGAATTGTTTTAGCTATTGTAGATCCTTACTTCTTCCACATAAATTTAAGAATACCTATGCCTAGGGGCACCTGGGTGGCTCAGTCAGTTGAGTGTCTGACTCTTGGTTTCAGTTTAGGTGGTGATCTAATGGTTTGTGGGTTCGAGCCCTGCGTTGTGCTCTGTGCTAACAGTCCAGAATCTGCTTGGGGTTCTCTCTCCCCCGTCTTATCCACTTTTTCTCACTCTCTGTCCCTCTCAAAATAAATAAATAAACCTTTTTATAAAAGAGGGGCGCCTGGGTGGCTCTGTTGGTTAAGCATCCATCTTCAGCTCAGGTCATCATCTCATGCTTCGTGAGTTCAAGCCCCACGTTGGGCTCTGTGTTGACAGCTAGCTCAGAGCCTGGAGCCTGTCTTCGGATTCTGTGTCTCCCTCTCTCTCTGTCCCTCCCCTGCTCACGTTCTGTTTGTCTCTCTCTCTCAAAAATAAACATTAAAAAAAAAGAATAACTTTGCCTATGTCTACAAAAACTTCTTGCCAAGATTTTAATAGGTATTATATTGTCTATATGTCAATTTGTGGAGAATTGGTATTTTTACTGTGTTAAAGCTACCAAACCATAAACACAGTAGCTCTCTGCATTTATTTAGATCTTTGTTGATTTCTTACATCTACATTCTTTAGTTTTCAGCATGCGAACCCTATACCTGTTTTGTTACATTTACATCTAAATATTTCATTTTCTGAGTGATGTATATTACTATATTTTTAATTCATTTCATCATGTTCATTTCTAGTATAATAAAAGTACAACTGTTTTTTGTGTGTTGTACTTGTGTCCCATAACCTTGCTGAAATCACTTACTACTTCTAGAAGTTTTTGTGTCGGTTCCTAGGGATTTTGTATCTGGACCATCATGTTATCTGCCAGTAGATTCAGTTCTATTTCTTCCCTCTCAATCTGTATGCCTTTTATTCTTTTCTCTTGCCTCATTGCACTGGCTAGAATTTTCATCACTATATTCAGTAAGAGTGAGTGGTGAGGGGCGCCTGGGTGCCTGAGCTCAGTCAGCTGAGCATCCGCCTTCGGCTCAGGTCATGATCTCATGGTTTTGTGAGTTTGAGCACCGCATCGGGCTCTGTGCTGACAGCTCGGAGCCTGGAGCCTGTTTCGGATCCTGTGTCTCTCTCTCTCTCTCTCTGCCCCTCCCCACCCCTCTCTCTCTCTCTCTCAAAAATAAATAAACATTAAAACATTTTTTAATTAAAAAAGAGTGGTAATAGTCAACATTCTTGCATTGTTCCTGATATTAGGGGGCAAGCATTTGGTCTCTCATTATTAAATATGATGTTAGTTATGGTTGTTTTATAGATCTTTTTTTTATCAAGTTGACAAAGTTTCCTTTTATTCCAAGTTTTCTAAGAGTTGTTTTTTTATCATGAATAAGTGTTGTATTTTGTCACAATTCTTTTCTGCATTGATTGATGTGATCATGTGATTTTTTTTCTTCGTTGGCCTGTTAATATGGTAGATTACATTGATTAATTTTCAAATATTGAGTTAGTCTTGCATTCCTTCAATAAATCCCACTTGGTCATAGTGTATAATTCTCTTTGTGTATTGCTGAATTATATTTGCTAATATTTTGTTAAGAATTTTTGCATCTATGTTCATGAAGGATATTGGTCTATAGTTTCTTTTAAATCCTTTTTTGGTTAGGTAATAGAATAATTCATCAAGAAACATCCTATTTTCAAATAACAGCTGATGACAAAATGTAAAATTTGTTATGCGAACCAGGTATAAACCCAGTGGGAAAACTTTAGCACATCAGCAGTGTATTTTTTTGTACTCTGTCTCATTTTGGAATCAGGCTCTAGGGAATGAGTTAGGAATTCTCTCTTTTATTTTCTGGAAGAAGTAGAGTGGGATCTTTTCTTCTTGAAATGTTTGTGGAAATCTCCAGTGAAACCATGGTAGCCTAGAGAGTTCTTTTTTCTTTTTAATCTTTTTACATTTTATTTTTGAGAAAGAGAGAGCACATGAGTGAGGGAGAGAGGCAGAGAGAGAGAATATTTTTTTAATTTTTTAGTGTTTATTTATTTTTGAGATAGAAACAGAGCGTGAGCAGAGGAGGGGCAGAGTGAGAGATAGACACAGAATCCGAAGCAGGTTCCAGGCTCTGAGCTGTCAGCACAGAGCCCGATGCAGGGCTCGAACCCACTAACCGTATCATGACCTGAGCCGAAGTCGAATGCTTAACCGACTGAGCCACCCAGGCGCCCCAAGAGAGAGAATCATAAGCAGGCTCCACGCTCAGTGTGGAGCCTAATGTGGGGCTCGATCCCACAACCCTGGTATCATGACCCGAGCTGAAATCGAGAGTCAGATGCTCAACTAACTGAGCCACCCAGGCATCCCGGCCTAGAGATTTCTATTTCAAGCATTATTTTTAAAGTTCAATTCCCTTAATAGTTATGAGGCTATTCAGATGAACAATTTCATATTGGAAGATTTGTAATTTGTGCTTTTCGAGGAACTGGTCCATCTCACATTAGTTATCAAATTTAGCATTGTATTCCTTTATTATTCTTTTGATGTCGTCAGGGTCTATAGTGACATCCCCTGTTTCATGTCTAATATTAAGCATTTGTGTCTCTGATTTTTTCTTGGTCAATATTACCAGAGGTTTGTTTATTTTATTATTCTTTTTGGAAAACCAGCCCTTCGATTCATTGGTTTCCTCTGTTGTTTTTCTGTTTTCAGTTTTATTGGTTTCTGCTCCTTGTCTTATTACTCTTCTGCTGCTGGCTTTGGGTTTATTTTGTTCTTCACTTCCAATTTCTTTTCTTTCCAGATTTTTTTTTCATTAATCTCTACGCCCAATGTGAGGCTCTAACTCATGACCCTGAGCTCAAGAGTTGCATGCTCTATAGACGGACGGAGCCAGCCCGGTGCCCCTTCCCTTCTCTTCTAATTTCTTGAGATGAGAGTTTAGATTATTGACTTGAGGCTTTTGCTCTTTTCACGTGTAAACACTGAGTGCCATAAATTTTACTTACAGCACTGCTTTAGTTTAAGGAGCAACCAGCACCTTGGGCACTGGTTGCCCAGGGGAGGACTCCAAACACTCCCCACCACACGTTGATGTCAGAGCCACCAAGGAAAACACAATATAGTCAAGCACTGAATGGGACAGTGCTTTACTCACAGGGAGAAGAGACAGAGCAAGATCAGCATCCTTAGTGTACCTTCTTTTCTCGTAGCCAGCGGGTCCCCTGGAAGCCAAATGGCAAATAAGCATCAGAAAAGATCCTTCACTCCATTAGTCGGCAAGGAAATAGAAATGAAACTAAACTAAGGTACAATTCACACCCCTCTCAGTGTCACAGTGGAAGCACCCCACCCTCTCCCTCGTGGAGTCTGAAACACTGAAAGCTGGGGGCCATTGATGTACGAAAGTTCGGCGGAAAGAAATCACATGCACAGAGTCTGCAATAGGGAAAGATATTCTCATATGAGGCGATAAACCCAACACAGACGATGTGAGCTCTCTGTCTTTTGGGAAGGAAGTGTTCGAGGCCCAAGGTCAATTCGTAGGTCGTCAAGTAGGGATTAAGTGATCATATGCCTGAGACTGTATTCTACAAATTTTGATATGTTGTATTTTCATTTTTATTTAGTCCCATGTATTTTTTTTTTAATTTCCCTTGAGACTTCCTCTTTAGCCTGTGATTTATTTAGAAGTATGTTGTTTTTCTGAGCATCTGGGGATTTTCCTGTTCCCTTTTTGTTTTGATTATTCGTTTCACTCCATTGTTGTCAGCGAGCATGCTGTGTATGATTTCAATTCTTTTACAGTTGTTGAGGTTTGTCGTGTTCTCTATGATATGGCCTATATGGTTTATTTTCCACAGACACTTAAAAAGAATGTGTATTCTGCTACTGTCGGGTGGAATGTTCTATAAATGTTGCTTAGATCCTGTCGGTTGATGGTTTTCATGAATTTTTTTTCTTTTAATTTTTTTAATGTTTATTTAGTTTTGAGACAGAGAGAGACAGAGCATGAGCAGGGGAGGGGCAGAGAGAGAGGGAGACAGAATCCAAAGGAGGCTCCAGGCTCTGAGCTGTCAGCACAGAGCCGATGCGGGGCTCGAACCCACAAGCTATGAGATCATGTCCTGAGCCGAAGTCAGATGCTCCACCGACTGAGCCACCCACGTGCCCCTCATGAATTCTTTTTTACCCTTGCTGGTTTTCTGTCCAGTTGTTTTATCAGTTGCTGAAGGAAGGGTATTGAAGTCTCCAACTATAATTGTGACTTTTGCCTATTTCTCCTTTCAGTTTCATCAAAGTTTGCAATTCTGTTGCATGGTGTATACACACACTTAAGGTCTCTAAGTCTTCTTGGTGGATTGACCCTTTTATCATTATGTAATGTCCCTGTATGTCCCTGGAAATTTTCTTTACTCTGAAGTCTACTCTATACAATATTAGTAAATCCACTCCTGCTTCCTTTTAATCAGTGTTTGCATGATACATTTTTCTTTTTTTTTTAATTTTTATTTATTATTAAATTTTTATTTAAATTCTAGTTAGTTCGACCTACATATATCATTATATTTGAAGCACATTTCTTGTAGGCAGTATGTGGTTGGGTCGCACTGTTTTACTTTTTATTTTTTTTATTTTAGAGAGAGAGAGAGAAAGAGCTCCACACTCAGCATGGAGCCCAATGTGGGGCTCGATCCCACAGCCCAGGGATCATGACCTGAGCCTGAGCCGAAATCAAGAGTTGAACGCCCCACTGACTGAGCCACCCAGGTGCCCCTGGATCATGATTTTTTTAAATCGAATCTGCCAATTTCGGTCTCTAATCGGTGCATTTATACCATTTACACTTTATATAATTATTTCTGTTAAGGTTGGAGCTTGTCATATTTTGTGTTTTCTGTCTGTTCTCTCTGTTTTTTCTCTTTTCTTTTTTTTTTATTTTTTCCCCTTCTTTCGGGTATATGGACATTTTAAAGAATTCCATTTTGATTATCTAGTATTTTCAGGGGAATCTCTTTATATAGCTTTTTTTTTTTAACCAATGTTCTGTGAATCATGTAATATATACACAACTTACCAATGTCTACTGGTGTCATTTTACCACTTCCGGCAAAGTTTGGAGACCTTACTTTACCTCATGTCCCCTTATCCTTCCCTATTTATTATCTGAATATAATTGTCTTATATATTTCCTTTATGTGCATTGAGCACCACATTAGACGGGGTTATAATTTTTGCCTCAACTATCAAACCTATTTTAGAAAACTTAAGAGAAGGAAAACATATTATATTTACCTATATGGTTTGTTCTTTCCATGTTCTTTCTTCCTTACTGATGGTCCAAGATTCCTTCTTTTATCATTTCCTTTCTGGTTAGAGAGCTTCCTATAGCCATTCTTTTATGGTAGGCCTGCTGGTAACAAATTCTTAGTTTTCCTTCACCTGAAAATGTCTCAGTTGTTCTTTCATTCCGGAAGGTTATCTTCTATGGGCATAGGATGCTAGGCCAACAAGTCTTTCCTTTCAGCACTTGACAAATGTTGTGCCATTTGCTTCTGGTTCTAGATGGCGTCTTTTTCCAACAGAGGGTTGTTTTTGTCTACGTTGCAAATCTGCTATTTAGTGTGGCCACCTTCATTTTCTGAGCTAGATCTTCCGGAGAACTTGCTGCAGCCTCTATATCAGCACCCGCTGCTTCCCCTTACACTTTTATGTTATGGACGTGGCTTCTTTCCTTAAAATGCACGAACCAACCTCTACCAGCTTCACACTTTCTTTCTGCAACTTCCTCCCGTCCCTCAGCCTCCAGAGAATTGAAAGGAGTGAGGGCCTTGCTCGGGATTAGGCTTTGGCTTAAGGGAATGTCACAGCTATTTATATGGCCGTGGCTTGTGGCACCCCAAAACAGTTATAATAGTAACATCCAGGGTCACTGACCATAGGTCATCATAATAAATATAATAATGATGAGAGCGTTAGAAACAGTACGGCAGTTGTATTACGCAAATGTGACGCAGAGACACGGAAGTGAGCAAACGCCGTTGGAGAAAGGACACCACTAACCTTGCACAACGCACGGTTGCCACCAACCTTCCATTTGTAAAAACTACCAAATCTGTGAAGCACAATAAAGGGAAGCACATTGCAATGAGGCGTGCCTGTTTTCCTTTGCTGAGATTTTCTATCGTCTCACTCGTGGTGAGCAGTTTTCAAAATTGCCCAGTGAAGCACGTTTATGATGCTTCTCTAAAATCTTCTCTAAAATCCTTGTCAGGTAATGCCAGCGTCTGCTGGGATTTCAGTGTTGGCATCTGTTCAGTGTCTTTCCTCCTTCCAGCTGCGATGTTCCCGGTTCTTGGCATAACATCTGATGTTTCAGTGTGTTCAGGACATTTGGGTATTAAATTAAGAAGCTCTGGAATTCATTCAGCTCTCATGTTTTAACAAGCCTCCTTCGACAGACGTCCATTTGGTGGAGGAAGATGTCATCTCATTACTGCTAGGCAGGGATGGAAGTCCAAGTTCTCCACTTGGCCTCTCTGAATTGGGGGAGGGGGAGGCTTTATATTGCCTAGTGGGGGTAGGAGTTCATGCTTCCCCCTAGGCCTCTGCTGATGCCTCCCTTATTGGGAGGGAGATAAGTGCCTTGTCACTGCTTCCCATTTGATGTCCATTAACACTGTTGGCAGAAGGGCCCTAGTTACTGCTGAGCCTTGGTGAGAACTCTAATAGGCCTCCTCTGATGTCACTCAGCGGGGAGGGGGAAGGACATTTCATTATCCCTGGGTGAGAATGGGGGCCCAGACTCCCACATTGTCTCCACTGTCACCAAAGGGTGGGAGAGGAAGAGGTGGCAGTTACTATTGCCCAGCAAGGAAGAAAGCTCCAGCACCCTAATGGGCTTTCTCTGATAGCCCCTTGGCAGGGGGTAAGGGGTGTTGGGCTGGGGGTGCCTTCTTACAGTTTGTCAAGGGTGGAAGTCTGGCCTCTCCACTTGGCATTTGCTGTTAGTAATGGTGGTGGGACCCCAGTGTTTTCTGTGGTGCTTGGCTTAAATAGAGGCATCATTGTCTGAAAGTTTTCTGTCTCGCTAGACTGTTTCTTTCCTAGTCCTTTGGCTAGAGAGAGCAGGCTTTCCTTTGGGCACTTTTTGTCTGCACCCACTGGCCTTTCTAGGTTGCTGGCTTCTCCAGCACCAAGTCTAGGATATGTGAGACTAAAAGAAAACCCCATACTGCCACATCTCATTTTGGGGTCTCAGGATTCCTAGCCAATCTGCCTTCTTCACTTCTTCTTTCAGAATCTTCCCATGTTTTATATATAATGTCCACACTTTTTAGTTGTATTTAGCAGAAAGAACGATTAAACATATCTACTCCATCTCCAGAAGAGGAAGTCCCTGTAATTATGATTTTTAAGACTGCATGTGGTTTTGGGGTGCCTGAGTGGCTCAGTTGGTTGAGTGTCTGACTCTTGATTTTGGCTCAGGTCATGATCCCAGGGTTGCAGGATTGAGCCCCGCCTGGGGCTCTGTGCTGACCAAGTGTGGAGCCTGCTTGGGATTCTCTCTCCTTCTCCCTCTGCTCCTCTCTCTGAGTTGTGCACTCTCTTGCTCTCTCTCTCCCTCAAAAAGCAAAGGACTTCATGTGATTTCATGCATTTGTGCTGGTTTTATTTCTATATAATTGAATGACCCTAAAGGTTTATGTAAAGGTTTACGTCCTTCTTCTGCAAAGTGTTTGTACTCTTTATGCTCCTTGAAAACAACTTGTGGGTTTCCATTGCTCATTATCCTCACCTGCTCTCTTGGTTATTTTCCATCGTTTTCATTTTAGCCATTTCTGGGGGGCACAAAGTCATGTCTGATTGCAGTTTATATTCCCTTGCTAACTAATGAAGTCTAGCATCTTGTCCTAGGCTTATTTGCCACTTGGGTCTCTTCTCTGGGAGCTTCCTGCTCGTTTTGCTCTTTTCTTCTTGCTCCTATTGATTTCCAAGAATTCCTGATATATTTGAGACATGAGTTGTTTATTAGATACAGGCATTGCAATTAACTTTTAGGGTTTAAAAAAATTTTTTTAATGTTTATTTATTTTTGAAAGAGAGACAGAGTGCCTGCTGGGGAGGGGCAGAGAGAAAGGGAGTCACAGACTCGGAAGCAGGCTCAGAAGCAGGCTCTGAGCTGTCGGCACAGAGCCCAACGTGGGGCTCGAACTCATGTGCCTTGAGATCATGACCTGAGCCGAAGTCGAATGCTTAACCAACTGAACCCCCCACGTGCCCCTACACTCTTAATTTCCTCTTCTGATGAACAGAGGTCTTTAATTTTAGTGTAGTCTGGTTTAATAGCCCTTTATTCTAACAGATATTAAAACTTGATATGAAGCACATTAATTAAGACACTGTAGTCCTGGTCCAAGAATAGACAAATTAGACCAATGGAAATACAGATTTCAGGAATGAACTCCACATATACGATCACAAAGCAACATTGCAGAGCAGTGGAGAAAGGGTAGTCTTTTCAATAAGCCATGCTGGATCACCTTGATATCCATTTGGAAGAAATGAATCTTGACCCTAACATGTACTACGCACCCAAACCCTTCCCAAGAGGACTATAAATCTAAGTGTGAAAGATAGAACAATGCAAATTAACAAGACATCACCCCCCTTCCCCTGACCCCCATCCCCATCAACTCTCAGTTTGTTCTCAGCATTCAAGAGTCTCTCTTGGTTTGCCTCCCTCCCTCCCCCCAACTATTTTTCCCCTTCTCCTCCCCCATGGTCCTCCGTTAAGTTCCTCCTAATCCTCCTATACATGCAAACATATGGTATCTGTCCTTCTCTGCCGGACTTATTTCACTCAGCATAAAACCCTCTAGTCCCATCCATGTTGCTGCAAATGGCCAGATTTCATTCTTTCTCATTGCCATGCCACATTTCTCTTAATTTCTCTCTAGTTCTTAATATCTTGGGATTCTGATAGTTTGGAATTTTGATTATTCTTATCAATTTCTGCTAGTAGTTGCCTTCACCTTTCTTACAACTATGATAGTCTATATTTTCACTATTACTAGGTCCAATAATGTTATAATAGATTTGGATCTAGTAATAGAGGTGTGTGATTGATTTGCCTTCTCCTCCTCATTCCACTCAGTAGATTTTCCCAGGGTATTTTAAAATTCCCACCTAGTAATAATCTTATTTATTCCAGATGCCCAATTACATTATTTTTTTATTCAGATACAACTGCATCTTATGAGAATCATTTCTCAAGACTGCTTTCCTCTGATTTTGAGGTTTCTGTTACTATTCAATTTATCATTGTTTAGACTATTCCCTGGAGTATTCTCCTGAGCTAGGAATGCTTTTATGTCTAAAATTGTCTTTTGCTCTGAAAGAAGAATGGTATCGAAGTAGGATGGGTTTAAAATTCTCAGATCTCAGTCAGCCCTTTTCTTTCAATAATTTATAGATGTTTTCTTCTAATATGATTCCTATTATTGCAAAGAAAAAGTCTAGTGCCATTGTGAGCCCTTTCCATCGTAAATAATGTGTTGTTTCTGCCTGAAAGTGTTTTGGGTTTTCTTTTTATCCTTTAAATTCACTGCCAAATCCGATTTGGGGTTGATTTGGTTCCTCTGGGAGTCAAGGATTGGGGGGATTTCTGTGGGGGAGGGTCAATGCATTAGGATCCAATAGGGTTAGATAATCTAGAGCCTAATGTGATTCATATTGGAGCAGTGACTGACAATTGGGAAGTTCTTGAGGTTTTTTAAGAGTTGGAGATGTAAGTATCTGAAGGCATTGATTAGCCTATGAGGGCTATTGATTGGAACGTGGAGGTGGTGAATGATTGATTGCAAGCCTGGGATTACAAATCATTAGGAGTCAGTTTTGGTGGCCCTATAGGAGTCATTGATTGGGCCCTGTGGCTATCGGTAAATGCAGGACTGTGTGAGTTAGTATGTGATGGACTATTATCAAAGGTTTGATGGGAATCCCGCATTCTGTGTATGGGCTGTGAGTTGTGGGGTCCTACAGGAGGTCAGGTTTGGCCCTGAGTGGGTCGATGGTTGGTTTTCTACTGAGGGCCTGTTGCCTGTATTGGTGATTATTTGAGGAGCCTGTGGAAACCAGTTGATGATCCCATCTGGGACACGGTTTTGTCGAGCAGAGTGGGTTACTGATTTAGGAGCCTGTGTAGACATGCTGGTCTTCAGGAGCCAGGTGGGAGTTGGAGGAGGGAGGCAATGACTTCATGTTCTCATTGATGGCAAAAGAGGGTGGGCTTTATAAGTTGTCCAGAACATACACTGAACTATACAGAAGCTCGGTTTATACACATGCGACATGATCACCCCCCCCTCCCCCAGCCAGAGCACTTTAAGGGCAGCAGGAAATAGAACCCATGTTTTTTGTGACTCTGCCATGTACAGAATACCATATGGCATAGTAGTCAAGAAAATGTACGGGGTTTGACTCCCTGTCCTTCCCCCTAATCTGAGTGATGTTAGGGGCAGATGTCTTAATATCTTCTGAACATCTCTATCTGATGTTAAATGGGAATAATAATCTTGGAATACCTACTTCCCAGGATGAGTTTGAACATTAAATGGGGTACGTAATAAAACATGTCTTGCAACCTTGTGATAATAGCAATATTTAACACCAATGGAATATGTTCCAGGTAGCATGTAGGAGGGAGTGCTTCCGAGGCTTTATACCATTGAACTCTGACAACCCTGGGAGACAGGTGTTTTCATCCTCAATTTTAAGATGAAGGAACTCAGACCAAAGTGACTGCCCCCAGATTCTAGCTAGAACACCTGGAATTCAAAGCCTCATTCATTTTATACCAAATCCTATGAGTATTTTTTTTCCATATTATACGCTAATACTTGGTGTCAATTTTACTAAACTTCTCTCTTTCACAGAATCCAGCACAGAGAGCCGCCATCTTGGTGCCCCCAGAAAGCATCTCTGGGGTGAAAGCTGAATGACTATGTGGATACTGTCTTTCCAGGGTTTCTTGGAGTCTCCGTGGCGTCCTCGGGTCAGACCCCGTAGTGGGGGCCGCCGGCCCGGCAGCTGGTTTGAGTCCCCAGGCGCCCGCCTGGCTTCAGGCTCCTGGGAAGAGCAGAGTCGTCGGCAAGCGAGCCTGAGGGCCGAGGCCCGGCGGGAACATGCCAGCTAACCGGGGGTCTCCCCGGTGCTCCTCGGTCCTGGCGGCAGAGGGACGCGGCAGCCTGTGTGAGGTGAGCAGAGAGAGGACCCTGGGGGCGGGAATTCGCTCAGTGAGGACACAGCCCCGACCTGTCAGCAGGGCCTCAGGGAAGGGGCAGGTGGGCCACAGAAGCGGCAGGTTCCAGGCTCCCAGATCACCATCCACCCACTGTCCCACATCCAGAGCCCTGTGAGTTTCAGTGGACACATGCTATGGCTGATGGAGGAGAGGTGGGCTGGGAGGGCCAGCCTACATCCGGGATCCTAGCCAGAGGGACGCTCCCCCCGACCCCTAGCACCGGCCCTGCCCTCTCCACTGGCTCTTCGCAGGTGCTCAGCTGCTCCACACCAGACCCTCCTTTTCCCCTTGTGTCTGGGGATTTTGCTGATTTCTCCTCTATCCTGATCTAGGCAGAAAAATCCCGTTTCTTTGGAACTGAGAGGATGGCAGGGAAATAGGGTGACAGCATTCTCCAGGGTCCTTCTAGGTCTTCCTCCTCTTTTCAAAGACGATAAAATGGCCCGAGAAGGGACATGAGTTGCCCCGGCCTCTCAGGTTGTGAGTGACAGCACTGGACTGGGACCAGGTCTCCTGAATGTGTCCCCTCGCCCTTGCCACACTGCAGCCAAGGCCAAGTTTCCCGCTAAAAGTTCCCCCTTGAGAATCTGCAAACAAGGGACCATGATGAAAGAGCCAGACCCTGCCTGACAGCCCCCTCCTTCAGACCTTCCTGGATGCTGTCACCTCTGGGACAGACTCCTTGTCACAGGGACTCAGGGTCATGGAGTCATTAGGATCATATTAAACGTTAAAAAATCATTTTGGTTTTTATCATTTTGTGACTTCATTATTTCCCAATAAAATGTCAGAAAATGCAGGTAAACAGAAAGAGAATAAAACGCTACTTGTAATTCCAGCATTACCCAAAGTTAACCATTGTTAATATTTAGCTATATTTCCTTTGAGTTGATTTTTCCTTTGCATGTGCATGCGTGCATGTATGTGGGTGTATATATGGGGCTGTGAGTGCGCATACATACCATATACATATGCATTATATAGCTCAGGTTTAAAAATGGAATCACAGCATTTGGTTGCTTCCTTTTTATTTTTATTTTTTATTTTTTAACTTTATGTATTTATTTTGAGAGGGAGAGAGAGAGAGCACGCGAGCAGGGGAGGGGCAGAGAGAGAGGGAGACAGAGAGAAGCCCAAGTAGGCTCCGCACCGTTAGCATAGAACCCACCCAACAAAGGGCTCGATCTCACGAACTGTGAGATCATGACCTGAGCCAAAACCAAGAGTCAGACGCTTAACTGACTGAGCCACCCGGGCGCCCGGTTGCCTCCTTTTTAATTTGACAGTTTAACATAGTTTTCTAGGCAGTAAATATTTTCTTCTTCATATACACATAACGTACCGCATTATGTCCTTTAGATAAACTTTAATTTAACCCATCCACTGTGTATGCATTTAAGGTGTTTCAGGTTTTCTGCTGTGATTAACACTGCTGTGGTAAAATTCCTACGCTTAAATCTTTTTGCCCAAGTCACCGAAATTATATTTGGGTCGAAGGAATAAGGGCATTGAATGGCAAACGAAACGCCGCCTAACCGCAGTGCCCTTCCACCTGTGGAGGGGTTTAGGCTCTGCTCTGTCATGTCCATCACAGACCCACCGCTTGGGGCCACAACAACATATTCCTCCCCAGTCTTTCTACAAGTAGCCTCTTGCCCAGCTGGTGTGTGGAAATTTTTAGATGGATGATTCTGGGCTCTACAAGGCCTGCTTCTCCACTCATCTCTTCGTTCCCAACCGTAGATCTCTGCCCCTTTGAAAAGTGCAAAAAGAGATGGAAATGACCAAGGCCTTGTTGAAGGCCATTCATTCCCTTATTTGTTTGTGAGGTTCTTGGTTTTTCCATCAGATGTCAGGGGGCAGGCGATGGGCAGAGATACTAAGGACGGGAAACAGCAGCCCAGAAACCAGGGGCAGCAGAGAAAACAAGAAATAGTCACTGGGGCTAGAGAAGTGGAGAGCAAGGAAAAGCAAGCAGGTCCTAGAACAGTAAGAGGGAACTCAAAACAGGAGCAGGGACCAGAAGGTGGAGGAAGCCGGTAGCAGGCAGAGGGAGGAGGGACCATCCAGAGGGATGAGAAAACAGAAGATTTGGCTCTAAAATGGAAAAAAGCAGGTAGGTTTGGTGTTCTGGGCAAGAGACTGCGAGACAAGCAACTTCTCAAGGCACCAGGGTTTAGAGGAGAATCTGAGGGGACGGGGAAAGGCAGACGTGCTAGGGAACACGGAATAGGAAAGCACGGGAAGGGAACAGATAGCAGCCGGAGGCCCCGTGCAGCAGGCGCTGGGGTGAAGGGGCAGTTGCGGAAGCCGGGGAGAGGCTGAGGAGCCGCCAGCGTTCCCTGGAATGGGGGGACAGGGCTTCAGGGCTAACACCCTACCCAGGAACCAACCCGAGGAACCAGCAAATAGACATGATGGAAGCGATGGAAAAGGTGAAAGGACAGAACGGAGCGCGATACAGAACTAGTGGACTTCGGGGGCGCCTGGGTGGCTTAGTCGGTTGAGCGTCCGACTTTCGCTCAGGTCATGATCTCGCGGTTCGTGGGTTCAAGCCCCGCGTCGGGCTCTGTGCTGACTGCCAGCTCAGAGCCTGGAGCCTATTTCAGAGTCTGTGTCTCCCTCTCTCTCTGACCCTCCCCTGCTCACGCTGTCTCTCTCTCTCCTAGAAATAAATAAAAATAAAAAACAAAAAACAAAAACTAGTGGACTTCGGCGGTTAGGAGCCTAGGCTAGGAGCCCAGTCGACCAGCTCTCCACAAAGTGCGGTTCCCCCGACCAGATGCGGGAGCACCGAGCGAGGGTGTATGAGAGATGCATTCCGGGACTGCCCAAGGCGCAGGGAAGAATTGGGACTGGACAGTCCGAGGACTCAAAGGGCCATCTGTCTGTGTCAAGCAGAAGGAACAAGAAAGGCTCATCGGGACCAGGAAACAGCCAGAGGGACGAGGGCACAATCACTAGAATGGTACCACAGAGCAAGGGTCAGCTAAAGGGGAAGCTGCCCGGGGAAACACAGGACAGTCGGAGGCAGCAGCGAGCAGTCAAAGGGAAGAAGACTCAGGAAGCATGGAACAGGAATCCGGGGGCAATCAGGAAAGAGGCTGGGGACAAGGTACATTTAGAGGGAACAATAAACAGAGGGACCAAGGAAGAGTCGGATGGGGTCTATGCAGAGGGAATAAGGGCCAGCAGAGGGAGCAGCAGGGAGCCGGGAGAGACAGGAGTGGGCAGGGGAAGCAGGAGAAAGCCAGAGGGAGGAGCATAGGGGTACCGGAGTCCCAGGGAGTGGGAAGGCCAGAGGGAGCAGGAAAGATCAGAACAGCCCCAGCCAAGGGCAGACATACAGACAGAGAAGCCGAGTATCTGGCCTCTGGTGAGGGCACAGTGAGCCAAGACATCACCGCACACTTTCAGCCAGCCCAGTGAACATGCTGGAAGCCCTTCTGCTAGGCTGGGACAGGCTGCAGAAGGGCAAGGTCATGTCACAGGAGGTGATACAGACATATTCCCGGGCACGAGTGACGGCAGCCCCGACGACGTGGAAGGACTGAGCCCTGAGCCGGCTGCCGAGTGGGACAGAGCAGACAGCCAGGGATACAGCGGGCAGGGAGCAGTCAATCCCGGCAGCCCAGCCAGCCCTGGGGATGAGAGCACACAGTGGGCTGCCTCCGATGATCCCGAAGGGAGACGTTGCTGTGTGGGTCGCTGGAGAGCCGTGAGGAGCTGGAGTGGGGACCCTCACCTGGGATGAGGAAGTCGGAGTGGGGGTCCTGGTGGGGGTAGGGACACATGCCATCCTCCATGGTAGAAATGGGCCGGAAAAATCAAACCTTCTCCTATGTGGCAGATGAGGCTGGAATCTGGGTGAATCTGTACCGGCAACTTTCTACCCAAATTCCTAGCACCAAAGCGTCCCCTCCCAAAGCTATTTTTGTGGGGAAGGGATCAAAGAGGGGCATCTGTGGGCAGTGCCCCTTGTATGTATTCATCTTGCGTCTGTTAGTGCTCATAATGCTTGTCATGATCTTTGTACGCTTTCCCTGAGAATGTGGCCTTAGTGACTCCCAAGAGACAGATGGGGGCGGTCTTTCGTCCACAAGCTTGGGCCGCTGGAGTTGTTAAAGTGTTTGAGAGTGTCAGATGCTAGAACATTTTCATTCTTTCCTACTGGTTGGTAAAGAGCCCCTCCTTGTCCTGCCCCCCTGAGGCTTGTCCCCTGTGTCACCCATACACCTGCCGGCCTGTCCTGGCTAGCCGGCCACCTGGCCGGGAGGATGGGTAGGCACAATGAGAGCTTCCCTCAAGCCTCACCCCAGGGCTCTCCCTGGTTGACTGCTCTTGGGTGGGGAAGGGGGCACAGGCCAGGTGTGTTGCTAGGCGCCCGAGTGGAGGTCCTGCTCTCAGGAACCCTCCGGGCTGTGCCCAGGGGAGCTGGTGGGTGGAGAAGTGCTGGCCGTGGTCTGGTCCTTGGAGATCTGCCTCCAGGAGCTCCTGGTGGTGGAGAAGGTACTGTGAGTTCCCTGCTTGCTTGGTGCCCCTGAACATTCGCCAACAAGGGGAGGGTGACCCAGGCCCCCAAAGTGAAAAAGCGTTCCTCGTTTCCTCATAGTCAAATCATTGGATCTTTTCTTTGATACTTAGCATATCTCCTGTCTCGTTTAGGACATCTTCACCCGCCACAAGGCCTGAACAACCATTCACCTAAATTTTATGTATGTATGTATGTATATATGTATGTATTTATGTGTTTATATTTTAGAGAGAAAGCACACAAGCAGGGGAGAGGGGCAGAGAGAGAATCTTAAACAGGGTCCACGCTCTGTGCGGAGCCTGACTCAGGACTTGATCCCATGACCCTGGGATCATGACTTGAGCCAAAATCAAGAGTGGGACACTCAACCAGTTGAGCCACCCAGGTGCCCCTCACTTCAATTTTCTACTAGGAGTTTCAAAGCTTTGATTTTCTTGAACCTTTTGATTCTTTTGAAATCATTTTAAAATTAAAGAGAAGTTACAAAAGTAGTACGAAGAACTATGTATGCCCTTCATCCAAAATCACCCAACTGTTAACACCTTGCCACATTTACTCTCACTCTCTTCTTCATTTGTGCGTGTATGTTTGTATGTAGGTGTATATGTTTATACATCAGATATATATTTAAAACGTTATTTTCTGAACCATTTGAGACTAATTTGCAGACACAATTCTCCCTTACCCCTAAATACTTCAATGCGTATCTCTTGAGCACAAGGACATCCTCTTCCATAACCCCAGTACAGCTACCAGAATCAAGAACTTTCACATTGATGTAGCGCTAACATACCATGTCTTATCTAATTATCTAACATATAATACTCAGTTTCCCCAGTTGTCACAATAAGGTCCTTTAGAGCACTTCCCCCTGATCCAGGATCCAATCTAGCTTCCTGTATTGTGTTTACTTGTCATGTCCCTTTAGACTTTAATTGGGAAGAGTTAGCTCCTCAGCCTTTCCTTGACTTTCATGACGCTGAACGTTTGGGAGAATGTCCCTCAATTCAGCTTCGTTTCCAGCCTTCTCATAAGATTTAGGTTATTCATTTTTTTTTCTCAGAAGTATCACAACAGTGATGCTGTGTTCCTCTCAGTGCTTCCTGTCAGCAGGCATCCAATATCTATTTATCCTTTCTTGATAATATTAACTGTGATCACCCATGACTAAGATAGTGTCTGTCAAGTACTAACTATAACACAACCATCTTTCCCTGTGTAATTAAAAACCATCTGGTGGGGAGATAATTTGGGACCACGTAAATATCCTATTGCTTATGCTTCTGTTCTCTGATTTTAGCGTACAGTGGTGATTCTTGTGTGTAACAGTTAGTTACTGTGCTGTTTCCCTAACGATGTTGTTTTAATCCCATCATCTCTCCTACATTGATTAGTTGGCATACTCCTTCCAGGGGAAAGTATTCCTCGCTCCGACTGCTGAAAGTATAACTGCATGCTAGACACAGTGAGCACACTTCGATTTGTCATTAGTCACCTAGAACTAGAGCTTCTTGGAGAAAAGACGGACTCCAGGGCTAGAGCAGAGAGAGTACAAAACGATCCTGGAAGAACTCCTTGGGTTGGAAAGTAATGAAGTGCTCAAAAGATGGGATGTGTCAAAAGGACCTAGGAGCTACCTTGAAGGAGCTCCCTCTGGCCCAATATGGGACAATTTGAGGAGCAAAATAGAATAATGATAGCAATAGGTTATAACCCACTGCATAAAGTAGGAAGTCACTGGTTCATTTCATAGGGTAATTGGTTTGTAGGTAGGCAGACAAGGGAGAACCTGAATGCTTCTTTTTAATAGCATTCCGATCTTTTCTGGTGTGCCCACTACTCCAGTCCTTCTGAGGCTAATATTGGCAATTTGTTTAAAAAAGAAGTGTTTCTTAAAAAAATATAATTGAATATTTGAGTTATTTCAAGAACTTGAAATAATTATAGATTTACCGGAAGTTGAAAAGATGGTAGGGAGAGGTCTCATGTGTCCCTTTACCCAGTTCACCCAGTGGCTAATCTTCCATCACTAGGTACAATGTCACAAACAGGAAACTGACACTGCTACAGTGTGTGTGTGTGTGTGTGTGTGTGTGTGTGTGTGTGTAGTTCTCTGCCAACCATGTATTGATTCCTAGGCAATAATCCACATACAGAACTATTCCATCACCAAACAAATCTACTGGTGTTGAAATTTTACCAGTTAAAGTATAGAAAACTCAGCTGCCTTTCAGTCCCTTTACCCTCACCAGCTTATATTACAATACAGTTGTCTGAAATATTTCCCTTACCTACATGGAGATCTACAGTAAACAATGTTAGACTTTTTGCTTTGACGCTCAAACACGGTTGAGGGAAAAACTCAAGAGGTGGGGCCCTGGGGGGCTCAGTTAAGTGTCCGACTCCTGATTTTGGCTCAGGTCATGGTCTCACAGTTCATGGAATTGAGCCCCATGTGCTGACAGCATAGAGCCTGCTTAGGATTCTCTCTCCCTCTCTCTCTGCCCCTCCCCTGCTCATTCTCTCTCTCTCTCAAAATAAATAAAAATTCAAAAGAAAACTCAAAAGGAGAAGGAATGTCTGTTGTATTTACTCATATTTTTTGCTCCATTTTTTCTTCTTTCCTGATGTTCCAATTCCTTCTCTTATTACCTCCTTTCTGTTTTGAGAACTCCTTTTAGCCATTCTTTTAGGGTAGGTCTCCTGGCGACAAATTTTCTTAGTTTTCCTTCATCTGAGAATATCTTGATTTACTTTTCATTTCTTCTTAATAACAGCTTTACTGAGATAATAATTTCCGTACCATACAGTTTACCCATTTAAAGCATACAGGTTACTGTTGTTTATATTTATGGGTAGCAGCAACCACCACCACAGTCAATTCGACAACATTTCCATCACCTCGAAAAGAAGATCCATTTCCTTTAGCCATCACTCCTCCCCATTCCACCCCTGTTCCCTGCCTCCCCTAACCCTAAGCAACCACTAATATACCTTCTGTCTCCTAAACCTCATTCTTTTGGACAGTTCACATGAATGGGATCATATAATCTGTGGCCTTTGTGTCTGGCTTCTTTCACTCAGCATAATGTTTCAAAGAGCTCCCTCTGGCCAAATTTGGGACAGTTCGAGTAGCAAAATAAATAATGATAGTCATCGATTATAACCTGATGAATAAAGTAGGAAGTCGCTAGTCCATATGATAGGTGGGTGGATTTGTACATAAGCAGGCAGACGGGAAAGAATGTAGCATGTTGGGCACGTGCATATTGTGGCGTATATCAGTACATCATCCCTTTTTATGGCTGAATAGTATTCCATTGTATAGATGGGTCAAGATTTTGTGTATCCATTTGTACATCTCAGTTGTTTCCACCTTCTCGCCATTATGAGTAATGCCTCTATAAATATATGTGTACGCATTTTTATGTGGACATATATTTTCATTTATCTTGAGGATACATACACCTCAGAATGAGATTGCTGGGTCAAATGGCAACTACGTTTCATCATTTGAGGAACTGCCAGACTGTTTCCCAAAGCAGCTGCACCATTTTACACTCCCTCGGTAACATATGAAGGTTCCAGCTTCTCCACATCCTCACCAACACTTGTTATCTGACTTTTTGATCCTAGCTACCCTCGTGGGCGTGAGGGAGTATCTCATTGTAGTTTTGAGTCATATTTCCCGGATAACTAATGACGCCAAGCACCTTTTCATGTATGTATTGGCCATTGCCACCTCATTTCTTAAGGATAGTTTTGCCAGAGCCGGATATGGAATTAATTCAGGGTGGACAGTTCTCTTCTTCCAGCACTTGAAAAATGTTGGGCCACTTCCTTCTCTCCTCCATGGTTTCTGATGAGAAATCCACCGTCACTTTAATTGTTTTTCCCCTATAGGTAAGTTGTGGTTTTTCTCTTGCTATTTCAAGATTGTTTTCCTTTGTCTTTAGTTTTCTGAAGTTTGATTATAATGTGTCTTGGTTTAGATTTATTTGGCTTACCCTTTTGGGGTGTTCTCTGCTTCCTAAGAACTCTAAGTTCCTAACTTCTCTAAGTTGATATTTTTACCAAATTTGAAAACTTTTCAGTCAATGTCTTCAAATAAATAGTCTTTCAGCCCCACACTCTTTCTCCCCTCCTCCTGGGACCCTAATGACACCAATGCCAGATCTCCTGTTATAGTCACACAGGTCCCTGAGGCTCTGCTCATTTTTTTTTTTCAACCAGTTGCCTTTCTGTTCATACTGGATCATTTCCATCGTTCCATGGTCAAGTTCTCTGAGTCCTTCCTCTTTCCTGTCTATTCTGCAGTTGAGCCCACAGTTGAGGTTTAAATTTTTAGTCCTTGTACTTTTCATTGCTTAAATTTCCATTCAGTTTGTCTTTACATCTTTTCGTTCTTTGCTGAGACTTTCTATTTTCAAATTTCTTTTAAGTATATTGAAACATTTTTATGATAGCTGCTTTAAAATTCTTGTCAGATCATTCTAACTTCTGTCTTCTCTCAGTGTTGGGTCTGTTGATTGTCTTTTCTCATTCCAGTTGAGATTTTTCTGCTTCTTCACATGATGCCTGATTTTCAGTTATGTCCTGGGTATTTTGGGAACTATGAGACTTTGGATATTATTTAAATCTTCTGTTTAACAGGCCTCCTCTGACACTGCTCTGCTGGAAAAGGAGAATCTGCTTTTTCTGGAGAGAATTCTGAAAAGGATTCAGTAAAACCCTCCTTACTGCCAGGTGGAAGTGGAAGTTCAAGTTCCCCACTTGGCCTCCTTTGACACCCCAGAAGGGGCCAAGCACCTTGTTGCTACTGGGCAGGGGGTAGAATTTCAGGCTTTCCGCCTGACCACCTCTGACACCACCCTGGTGGGAGGACAGAGGACTCCTCGTTATTGAGTCAGGGGTGGAAGTCCAGGACCCCCACATAGCCTACATTGACACTGTGGGGGAGGGGTCTCATTACCCACGGGCTGGAATGAAAATCTAGGCTCCCCATTCAGCCTTTGCTGATAAGAACGGGAGTAGGGGCACGGTTTTTCTGTGATGCCTGGCTGGAACCGGGCAAGATTATCTAGGTTTTTCTCTCTTGCTACGTTGCCTTTTTCCTGGTACTTGAATTCATGAAAGCAGGCTTTCTTGGGCTATTTCTGTCTGTGCCAGTTGGCATTCTAGGTTGCCAGTTTCTCTAACACCTAGTCCAAGATATATGGGGCAAAAAGAAAACTCAGGGAAATCTCCACTGTATCACTTCTCAGGTTTTGAGGATCATGGAAAGTTTGCCTCCCTCACTCCAACGGAGAGTGTTCTTATCTTTGTTTTATATGTAATGTCCAGGGATTTTAGTTATACTTAGCAAGAGACATAGGAAGAATTATGTTTACTCCATTTTGGTCCCACTGGTCATTTTTAACTTAATTTAAAAAATGTTTTTAATATTTCTTTATTTTTGAGAGAGAGAGAATGAGAAGGGGAGGGGCAGAGAGGGAAACACAGAATTGGAAGCAGGCTCCAAGATCAGCACAGATCCCAACGCAGGGCTTGAACCCACGAACTGTGAGATCATGATCTGAGCTGAAGTCAGACACTTAACCAACTAAGCCACCCAGGCGCCCCTAACTTAATTTTTGAATAGGTAATACGTTCACATGGTTCCCTCCTTCAACTCCCCAGATCTCCCTAGTCAGAAAACCGGTCTTGGTTAGTTTGTGAGTGGGTGGGATATATGCTTAGAGATTTTGCAAATAAAAGCATCTAAGAAAATATTCTTTTTTTTATTTTTTTAATGTTTTTTTTAAAATTTATTTCTGAGAGACAGAGACAGGGAGAGAGTGTGTGTGTGAGCAGGGAGGGCCAGAGAGAGAGGGAGACACAGAATCAGAAGCAGGCTTCAGGCTCTGAGCTAGCTGTCAAGCACAGATCCCGACACGGGGCTTGAACCCACGAACTGTGAGATCATGACCTGAGCCAAAGTTGGACGCTTAACCGACTGAGCCACCCAGGAGCCCCAGAAAATATTCTTAATATTTTTCACAGAGTAGATATTGTTACTATTATGTTGAACACTAATTTTTTAATTACTAATTTTTAACTTTTTATCATGAAATATTACACACATTTTGAATAATGCTGCCATAAGTATTCTTGACCATGCCTCTTATTACACATGTATGCATATTTGAATTGGGCATATTCCCATGAATGGAATCACTGTGTCCTAGTATATACATGTTTCAACATTACCCAATAAAGAAAAAATGCTTTCCAACGTGGTTGCAGCAGTTTACACCACCATCAACAATATGAGAGTTCTCATTTTACCATATTCTCCTCAACACTTTGTAGTATCAGTCTTTTTCATTAAGGACATTCTAGACGTCATATAGTGGTGTCTCGCTGCGGTTTAAATTTGCATTCCCTGGTTACCAAGGTTAAGCCCTTTTCGTGTTTATTGACACCTTGGATTTCCCCTTTTGTAAAATGCCTGTTCAGATGCTTTGCCCACTTTTCTACTTGGTGCTCTCTTTTCTTCTTATTCATTTGTAAGAGTTCTTTACATCCTCTAGATATGAACCCTTTGGCAGTACTATGTGTTGCAGATATCTTCTATCCTGTGGCTTTCCTTTATTCTCTTATAATGCTGTCTTTTAAATAAATAGAAGTTTTAAAACGTATTATAGCAAGACATCAATCTTTTTCTTTATGGTTAATGGTTTTTGCATCTTGCTTGAGAATTATTCTCCTAATCTGAGATCATGTCTCTTTTTTTTTTTTTTTTTTTTTTTTTGGTGCCAAAGCCTGGGAAGGAATTTTCTGTATGAATTTTAAAGGCCTTATTGTTTTGCCTTTTCTCCTATGTTTCTTTTTATTCAATTCTAGTTTATTCAATTCTATATTGCCATGGCCTGGCACATAATCAGGCAGTAAATGTATGTAGTTCCCACATTAACTAGAGGACTTAAAGAGAGCCTAACTTAATCCTCATTTTTGAAAGAGAATGACTGCATAAATACAGGAATAAGTGCACTACATACATGATGAATGCCAAGATACTTCAGTAAGGTTTTTTGTCTCTCGCAGAATAAAATACAAAACCAGATACTGAGTGCGAACCCTACATGATACATTACGGTTTACGTCATTAAAAACAACGTCCTATTTGTCTTCTATCCAACGCCCCGGTGCTGACCATACTGCCTTGAACAGGATTGTGTTGTTACAGGTCTCCGTGTCATTCGAGGATGTGACCGTGAACTTCAGCAGGGAAGAGTGGCAGCATTTGGACCCTGCTCAGAGACGCCTGTACCGGGATGTGACACTGGAGAACTACAGCCACCTGCGCTCAGTGGGTAAGCACAGCTGCCCCGCGTATCTGCCAGGGGCTGTGGTGTGCTATTTCCATTCTCAGCTGCTGAGTGTTCTGGAACATCTTAAGTGTGTGATGGTGTCATCCTTGATTGGTCCAAGATTCTTCAGTCCCTTTCCAGGACTATTATTATTACTCTGTTCCAAGTGAAATGCGTGATTACGTTTCTGAAGGGCAAATGGAAATGTCACTGAAAGTCCCCTGAAACCCGATTCGCTGGACCCAATCCTGTTTTGTGTCCTGTTAACAGGGTACCGGGTTCCCAAACCAGAGGTCATCTTCAAGTTGGAGCAAGGAGAGGGGCCATGGACATTGGAGGGAGAAACCCCACATCAGAGCTGTTCAGGTGAGTGTGACCAGGGCAGATGGGGGACATGAAAATAAATCGACTTTTTCTAGAAGAGGCTGACACCTTTGGGAAGCTGTGATGATAACCTGCCTTGAAAGTTCTAAACTTTTGTTTATTGGAGATCATTGATGGAAGCATCTTTGATACCTACACGACATCTCTAAGTACAACCCTTGCAAATAGCCATCCTCTCCGCTCCTCGGCTTTCTAACAGGAGAGCTGTCTCCAGTCTCTGCACCCTGAATCACATGCACACCGCATTCTCGTATCGAAGGCCTTTTTATTCTTTCTACTCCACTCCCACCCCCTTAATCTCAGATTCTTTCCTTGTACGTTAAGGTATTCTAAAATTTCTTCCCTTTTTTTTGCCAGTTCCACGTGTCCATTCCCTATATGTCTTCCCGGGGCAACTGACCTAATGTGTTTGATCTTTGAATTTGTGCGGTATTCTTTTAAAGCCTGGAGTGTTGGTTTAGGCGTAGGGATCCTTAGTATATATAAATTACATCGCGCCACGTGTCTTCATTCTGTTCCCTTTTCTCACTCATCCACGAGGTCTGTCCATATTGCAGTGTATCCCTCTGGCTTCATTCCCTCAAACTGCTGCACAGCATTTCCCCGTGCGCCAATGCCACATCTTTACTTCACCATTCACCCGGTGGCGGAGCCTCGGGTTGTTGCTAAATGAAGCTCCCAGCTAATACCAAACAACTCTATGAGAACTTTCTACAGCAGTGTTCCCTTACGGAGGGTGAGAATGTCTCAGGGATGTTTACAGAAGAAGGGATTTGCCTAATCATTGTGTACTTTCATCCTGAATTTGACTGAGCGCCACCATATTGTTCTCAGAGTGGCTGAACGAATCCATAGTAGCGATAGTACACAAGTGTTCTTCCTTTCCTAGAGTTTCTGCTAACGACTAATAGAACCAAACTTTCTCATTTTTGGCCAACAGTGGGTATAAAGTGGTATCTCATTTTTTATTTCACATTTCTCCAATACTGAGTTTCAGCCTTTCATGACTGGTATGTTGCAGTCTCTTTGAGGGCCCCCTTCTCTGAGTAACCTTGTTCATGTTCCCTGTGTTTTGCTGGAGTTTCCTGTCGGTTTCTTTTTTTCCCTTCAATTCTATCTCTTCAAATTTTTATTGTTAGCTTCTATTTTCTTCTTTTTCTTCTTTTTTTAAAATTTATTTTAATCCAAGTTAGTTAACATGTAGTGTAGCATTCGTTTCAGGAGTAGGATTCAGTGATTCATCACTTCCATACAACACCCAGTGCTCATCATAACAGGTGCCCTCCTTAGTACCCATCCCCCATCTAGCCCATCCCCCCTCACCCACCTCCCCTCTAACAAACCCTCAGTTTGTTCTCTATTTAAGAGTCTCTTATGGTTTCCTCTGTTTCTTACTGATTTGCATCCGCTTATTACCTGCCCTTTTTTCCAACCTTCTCCTCTTCGTTTTCTCCATACATGAGGTTGCCCTAGGGACCTGCCTACTGTTCACCAATCTTTCCTTCAAATACATGCAAGGATTCATCCATACTGAATTCTGATGACTCTGCTTTTGACATCCCTGGTCTGGTTTTCTCTGGTACTTTATTTACTTACTTAAAACAGTTTTCTTAATGTTTATTCTTGAGAGACAGAGAAAGAGAGAGCACAAGCAGGGGAGGGGCAGAGAGAGAGGAAGACACAGAATCCAAAGCAGGCTCTGGGCTCTCACAGAGCCCAACACACAGCTTGAACTCACAAACTGTGAGATCATGACCTGAGCTGAAGTCTGACACTTAACTGACTGAGCCACCCACGTTGCCCCTATTTACTTATTTTTATGGTTATTTATTTTGGGGGGGGGGAGAGAAAGAGCCAGGGAGAGGAGAGAGCAGGGGAGGAGCAGAGAGAGAGGGAAAGAGAGAATCCAAAGCAGGCTCTGCACCATCAGTGTCCAGTGCAGGGCTCAAAGACACGAACTGTGATATCATGACCTGAGCTGAAACCAAGAGTCCGGTGCTCAATGGGCTGAGCCACCCAGGTGCCCCTGGTACTTTATTTTTTTTTTTACTTTTAAATTTTATTTTAGAGAGAGGGGGGTTATGAGCAGGGGAGAGGGGCCAAGAGAGAATCCCAAGCGGGCTCCATGCTCAGTGGGGAGCCTGACACAGACCTCAATCCCACGACCCTGGGACCATGACCTGAGCCGAAATCAAGAGTCTGATACTCAACCAACTGAGCCACCCAGATGCCCCTTCACTGGTACTTTAGTACTAGGCTTAGCTACCTAGAAAGTTCCCCTGAGATGTTTCTCTTGATCTTCAGTACATAAGAAATTTGAAGCATCATCTCACGCATTACCTTCTCACCTTCCAATTTGTGTCACATTCTTTCAGTGCTTCTTAAATCTCTCAGTTTCTTTTCTTTTTTTTTTAATTAATCACCCTGCAGTTCCTAGTGCTTTTCCGTTTTTGCAAAAATCATTTTCAGTTCTCAGTTCATCTTCTTAATTCCCAGTAATATTACCTAAAACCAGCTTCTTATTTTCCTATGTTTGGATTACATTGATTCTATTCCTGATTGAATTTGCTGATTCCATTCTTTTTATTAGTTCACAGATGTCATTACCTAAAACACTCTATTTATCTTGTCCTCAGCTTTATGAAATAAACCAACAATGACTCCCCATTACTTAGTATGTCATAATTAAACTCTTCTTTCAAAGAGATAAACCATATGGCCACGTATTTCCAAACCAAACTTGTATCTATATATTTTCTATAACCTCTACTCATCTCCATTTTAAACATTTAAAAAAAATTTTTTTAACATTTATTTATTTTTGAGATATAGATTATGAGCACAGGAGGGGCAGAGAGAGAGAGAGAGAGGGACACACAGAATCAGAAGCAGGCTCCAGGCTCTGAGCTGTCAGCACAGAGCCCGACACGGGGCTTGAACCCATGAACTGTGAGATCGTGACCTGAGCAAAAGTCGGATGCTCAACCAACTGAGCCACCCAGGCCCCCCGTTTTAAACATTTTTATGATTTATTGATATTGTTATCAGTAGTTGATATTAATAATTTATCAATGTAAATAATTCTATGCGTTTTGACAAATGCATACAATCATATAACCACCACCACCATCAAGATATAGAGGAAAAAATGACATCAAGCCCTTTGTTGGCACTCCTTCCCACTACTTCTGGCCCTGAAAAATACTGATCGCTTTTCTGTCCTTATAAGGTTTGCCTTTTCCAGAATGTCATATATATGGAATCATATAGCATGAAGCTTTTTAAGCCTGGCTTCTTTCCCTTAGCATAATGCATTAAAAACTCATTCATCCTATTGTATGTTTCCATTGTTTGTTATTTCTTATCGCTGAGTTGTATTCACTGTATAAATGTACCACAGTTCGTTTATCTACTACCTGAAGGCCATTTGGATGGGTTCCAGTTTGGGTGATTCTGAATAAAAGTGCTGTAAGTCTATTTACTGATTTTTGTGTGATGAGATTTCAGTTCTCTAGGGTAAATACCTAGGAGTGGGATTGCGGGGCTGTACAGTAAGCAGCATATGTTTAATTTTATGAGAAACTGCCAAACCAAGTTTTAAAGCAGACGTAAAATTCTACATCCTAGCCAGCTATTTATGATCATTCCAGTTGGCCTACATCTTCACCTGCATTTGGAATTGTCCATTTAAATTTTTTTAGCCCATTTTAGGGGCGCCTGGGTGGCTCAGTTGGTTAAGCATCCAACTTCAGCTCAGGTCATGATCTCGTGGTTCATGGGTTCGGGCCCCACATTGGGCTCTGTGCTGACAGCTAGCTCAGAGCCTGGAGCCTGCTTCTGATTCTGTCTCCCTCTCTCTCTGACCCTCCCCTACTCATGCTGCCTCTCTCTCTCTCTCTCTCTCAGAAATAAATAAAACATTAAAAACTTTTTTTTAATAAAATTCTTTTAGCCATTTTAGTAGGTGGGTAGTGGTGGTTTTAATTAGCATGTTCATAATGTCTAATAGTTAATGTCCATATATCTTCTTTGATGGAGTATTTGTACAAATATTTTACTCAGTTTTCTATAGGGAACTTTGTGTTCTTATTGAGTTTTGAAAGTTCTTTATATATTCTGAACACACTTTATTAGATATGTGTTTTGCAAATTTTCCTTTTCATTTTCTTATCACTGTCTTTCATGAGACATTTTATTTATTTATTTATGTATTGTTTTTTTAAGTTTCCATTAAAAATTTTTTAATGTTTATTTTTGAGAGAGAGATAGAGCATGAGTGGGGAATGGATAGAGAAAAGAGGGAGACACAGAATCTGAAGCAGGCTCCAGGTTCCAAGCTGTCAGCACAGAGCCCAACGCAGGGCTCGAATTCACAAACTGTGAGATCATGACCTGAGAAGTCGAATGCTTAACTGAATGAGCCACCCAGGCGCCCCTCATGAGGCCTTTTAAATTTTGACAGAGTCTAACTTACCTTTTTTCTTCTTTTATGGATTGTGCTTTGGGGGTTGTATTTATGAAATCTTTACCTAATCCAAGGTCATGAAAAATTTAGATTTTACATTTAGTTCTGTGATCTGTTTTATGTTAATTTTTATGTGATTCAAGTATGGATCAAGGTTCACTTTTTTACATATGGCCATCCAAATATTCCAGCATCATTCATTTAAAAAAAAAAATGATCCTGGGGCACCTGGGTGGCTCAGTCAGTAGAATGTCCGACTTTGGCTCAGGTCATGGTCTCTCAGTTCATGAGTTTGAGGCTCATGTCAGGCTCCTTGCTGTCAGCATAGAGCCTGCTTCAGAATCTCTGTCCCCCTCTCTCTGCCCCTCTCCCACTTGTGCTCTCTCCTGTTCTCTCTCTCTCTCTCAAAAATAAATAAACATTAAAAAAAAAAAAAACACGAAATAAATAAAAAAAAAAAAAAGAAAGAAAAGAAAAAAGAAAGGGGCGCCTGGGTGGCTTAGTCGGTTAAGCGTCCGACTTTCACTTAGGTCATGCTCTCGCGGTTCGTGGGTTCGAGCCCCACGTCGGGCTCTGTGCTGACTGCCGGCTCAGAGCCTGGAGCCTGTTTCAGTCTGTGACTCCCTCTCTCTCTGACCCTCCCTTGCTCACGGTGTCTCTCTCTCTCTCTTCTATAAATAAATAAAAACATTAAAAAAAAAAAAACCCACGATCCTTTCTCAACTGATTTGCCTTTGCACCCTTATTGAAAATCAGTTGCCATATGTGTGTGGATCTCTTTCTGGACTCTTTATGCTAGTCCATTGATCTCTTCATTTATCTTTATACTATTCCCACACTGTCTTGATTAGCATGTAATAAAATTGAAATCATGCAGTGTTAGCTCTCCAACCTTGTTCTTCTCTTTCAAGTTTTTTTTGGCTATCCTGAGTACTGTGTACATCCATTTGAATTTTAGAATCAGTTTTTCAGTTTCTTACAAAAGTGAATTTTGATTGGGATTGCGTTGATTCTGTAGCTCAATTTGGAGAAAATTGACATCTTAACATTATTGAGTCTTCGAAACCATGAATAAATTATATACTTCCATTTCTTTAGACATTCTTTACTTTCTTTTAGTGTTATATTCTACCTTTCAGAATAGAGGTTTTGTGCATCTTTTGTCAAATTTATCCCTAAGTATACCACATTTTTAATGTTTATTTATTTTTGAGAGAGACAGACAGACGGAGTACAACTGTGGGAGGGGCAGAGAAGGAGACACAGAATCGAAGCAGGCTCCAGGCTCTGAGCTGTCAGCACAGAGCCTGAACTCACGGACAGTGAGATCATGACCTGAGCCGAAGTCAGACGCTTAACCGACTGAGCCACCCAGGTGCCCCCTAAGTATACCACATTTTGTGCTATTTCTCCCCAGCTTTATTGAGATATAACTGACACATAACATTGTGTAAGCTTAAAGTATACAATATATTGATTTAATACCTTTGTATATTGCAAAATAATTAACACCATGGCATTAACTAATACCTCCATCCTGTCACATAGTAATCAATTCTTTTTTGTGGTGAAAACATTTAAGACCTACTCTCTTAGCAAAGTTCAAGCATATGATACAGTAGCATTAGCCCAAATCACCTTGCTGTATCTTAGATCCCCAGAACTTGTTCATTGTAGAACCGGAAGTTTGTACCCTTTGACCAATACCCCCAACCCCAGGTAACCACCACTCTACTCTACTCTGAATTTGACATTTTTAGATTCCACATACAAGTGATAATACCATACAGTATTTGTCTTTCTCTGACATTTCATCTAACATAATACCCTTAAGATTCAGCCAAGTTATAACAAATGGTACAATATTTTTCTCATGGCTGAATAATATTCCAGTGTGTGTGTGTGTGTGTGTGTATCTATATATATATATCTATCACATCTTCTTTCTCCATTCAGCATTGACTGACAGCTTATGTCCGTATCTAGTTATTGTGAATAATGCTGCAATGAATACGAGAGTGCAGATACCTCTACGAGATCCTCATTTCCATTCTTTTGGATATATACCCAGAAGTGGGATCGCTAAAGCATGTGGTAGTTCCTCTTTTAATTTTTCAAGGAACCTCTACACTATTTTCCATAGTGGCTGTACCAATTTGCATTGCTACCAACAATGCACGTGGATTCTCCTTCCTTCACACCCTCACCAGCGCCTCTTACCTCTCATCTTCTTGATGTAGCCATTCTAACAGGTGTGAGGTGGTATCTCACTGTGGTTTTGACTTGCATTTCCCTGATGATTCGTGACATTGAGCACCTTTTCATGTACCTGTAGGCCATTTGGATGTCTTGTTTGTGTTTTTGTTTTTGTTTTAAATGCTTATTTATTTATTTATTTTTTGAGAGAGAAACAGAGAGTGTGAGTGAGGGAGGGGCAGAGAGAGAAAAAGAGAGGGAGAGAGGGAATCCCAAGCAGGCTCCTTGCTGACAGCGTGGAGCCTGATGTGGGGCTCGATCTCACAAACTGTGAGATCATGACCTGAGCCAAAATTAAGGGTCTGATACTTAACCTACTGAGCCACCCAGGCGCCCTGTTTGGATGTCTTCTTTGGAAAAGTGTTTGGTTCTTCTACCTATTTTTTAATTGGTTTGTTTATTTTTTGCTATTGAGTTGTATGAGTTCTTTATATTAACTCATCAGATACATGACTTGCAACTATGTGTTCCCATTACATAGGTTGTTTTTTCATTTTGCTGATTGTTTTTCTTTACCGTGCATTTAAACATTTTTATTTATGTCTAACATATTTGTTAGCATCCTGTGAATCAGACTCTTTATTCTCTGCTCTGTCTATTCAGATGATACATTTTCACCTGGTGATCAGATTTCGGTGTCCCATGAAATGGCTCAGTTAGTTACTCTAGCATATGTGGCTCTTTCCTTCTTCTCACCTTTCTTTCCACAGGAACTCAGAAAGAAAGCACAGATTTTTAGACTATGGGGTGACTGAGGCTTTCACCTCTCTGTTTTTAGAAAGTTCCCGGAACTAAGTGCCTGTTTCTTATTGTACAACTCAGGAGCTGATCAGGAGAGAGAAGCTACATGCTGATTTGAACAGAGAAAGTATAACGTAAAGAATTATTAGCTACGGTGAGAGTGAAGTGACAAGAGATTAGCTAGTAAAAGTAAGGAGAAATCTAAAGAATAAAGGAAGAGCAGGTAAAAGGAACAGCCTGCACCTCTCGGGCTCTGATGGGACACCCACGGAAGGACCTCCCTTGCTTCCCAGGGATGAATCCAGAGGTTGTTGGGGGGACATATGCCGTGCCGTACTAGTGGAACTCTCTGGAAATCTGCCTTCTGGGGTTCCAGAGAAAGCTAGTCGTGGGGAAGCTTCTCGGTGGAGGCAGTCCCCTACAGATCATCTGAGAGGGGTGCAAGGGTAAACTGCTGAGGGCTGCGTTATACCGCAGGAGCCTGGAGCTGGAGAAGGGTGGTGGGTGCCAGAAAAGTCATCACCAGCAGGAGCTGAGGTCTAGAGAAGCCACCCACACCGCAAGACCAGGGTGCCCGGGAAGCGGCACGTGCATCGACAGCGTGATGTTGGTGAAGCCACAGGTGGGTGCGGGAGGCCTGGTGTGGGACAAGCTGACCTTGGTGGAGGGGCCCGCGGAAGCACAACCCCTTCCTCCCACAGTGTTTCTCCATCGTCCGGTGCTGCACAGGCTCAACATCATCGCTCGCAAAGGCTCAACATCATCGCTCAAAGTTGGCGAAGGAAAAAAGCATATCTAAAGAGACTCACAGCCAATTTTGTAGAGCGCAAAGAGGAGTGAATTCAGAGTTGAGAGGCAATAGGTTGGCACCTGGCACATTTATTCTTCGGTTCCCTGAAGCAAAGCCTGGAAAATATTTGGCAAATTTCCATTTATTGAATTTGGGGAGATAGGCAGCGGAAGCTATCTAGCTGTCTTTCGGCAGGACTTTTCAGGGGTCTGCTCAAAGGAACTCAAAGGACCATACCTTATGCTTGGAAAGGGGAGAAATGTTAACAAGTTCAGGCTTTCTGTTAGAGCAGAAAACTGGGCCAAATTAAGTATCAATATGAGTGGTACCCTGTCTGCTTTCTACACTCACAGCAGCTAGGACCTCCCTAGAAGTGTACCGGAATTAGAGCCAATATCAAGGACGAGGCATTTTGAATATGCAGAGAAGCCAAACCACAAGCACGGTCTAAATTCTCTTATATAAGAATTCGGAGGTGAACGGATGCATTCACCAGGTCAACTCTACCCCTGATGGGTCATGCAGGGGCCATGTGCCAAGTCTTTGCTCTGCCATCCCCTAGGGCACCGTTGTCAGTTGCGTGGTTAATGCTGGGTCACTACTGAGTCCAGTGGGAAGGGGAAGGGGGGAGAGAGGAGTTTTCCCCACTGGCTTCAGGCCCGGCCTGGAAGCTATATCTACCACGTCTGCTCCTGCTTCACTGGTGAGGACAGAGCGAGGCTGGTCAACGTAATGCCCAGCTGCAGTCTGTTGACATGAAAGAAGAGGCAAGTGCAATTAGTTGTGGGCGGATGGCTTGTGGTTTCTGCCACAGGTGGCTTTCCCTCTCCTATCTGACACTTGTTGAAAGCATATATCCCTGGGACCACGGAGAACTTGCAGCTGGCTATAGAGTTGGTGCACAGATATCTATCTACTCTTTGGATGGTGGATGTTGTAACACTGTTTCGTATAGATGTAGAGGAATGGCTCTCTGAGGCACATAAATGGTGATCAGTGCTCGTATGGTTCAGAGGAAAAGCAAGACAAAGGAGAGAGATTAGAAAAGTTTAGAGCAAGGGCGCCTGGGAGGCTCAGTCGGTTAAGCGTCTAACTCTTGATTTCAGCCCAGGTTGTGATCTCACGGTTCATGAGATCGAGCCCCGGCATCAGGCTTGCAGAGCCTACTTAGGATTCTCTCTCTCTCTGCCTCTCCCCTGCTTGCGTGTACACTCTGGCTCTCTCACTCTCAAAACAAATAAACTTTTAAAAAAAGAGAAAGGTTTAGAGCTAATAAGTAATAAAGACATATAATCTGAACTATTTCTTCCATGCGAGGATTCCCCTTAACAGACTTAGGTTTCTTCTTCTCGTTAGACTCATTATCCAGACTTCCTACGCAGTGGGTATGAATTCCCAGGGTTCACATCCCATCTCCCTCACTTAAGTAGCGATTTGATTTTCACCAAGTTACATAACTTCTCGGTCCTGTTTTCTCATCGGATTGGTAATGATAGCTACCCCTTAGGGGTTAATGAGGACTGAATGAACTATTTATGCATAAAGCACTTGGGACAGTGCCTGGTGCATCATCAATGGTATTAAATTATTTTGTATATAGTAAGTGCTTTAGGGGAATTTTTATTACTACATTATTACTATTTTCATATGGACCCTTCCATTTCTGTGTCCATCTTGTCTAAACTACATGTACCCCTACCCTCTGCTAATTGTCCTTTTGAGTCATTTTTACTTCTTTTTTTTTTCTTTTTAGATGAGGATATTGGGAAGATACAACAACAGAGAATTCCTGGGAAAGTTTCATTCCAATGTGAGAAATTTGGTCAATCTATAATAAAAGATCCATTGCGTTCCATTTTAGAAGAGCTGTGGCAAAATAATAACGAGCTAGAGAGATATCCAGAAAGCCAAAATAACCCTTTAAGCCATGTGAAAGTGCTGATTAAGGAGAGGGGCTATGAATGTAAAAATATTGAAAAGATAATTCATGTGAGTTCCAAGCTGGTTCCTTCAATTAAAAGACTCCATAACTATGATACATTTGGAAAGAGTTTGAAGCATACTCTGAACTTGCATAATCATAATAAAAGCAATTCAACAAAGCACCTTGATAACATTTTTGGAAACGATAACAATCTTGCCCATAGCTCTTCTTCTACTGAGAATGCTACCACAGGAGCAAATGCCTGTGAAGTTAATCAGTGTGAAAACCATCTTGGCGACAAACAAGTTCTCATCCACCGTCAGAAAATTCAGGCCGGGGAGCAACATTATGTTTGTACTGAGTGTGTAAAGAGCTTCCCCCAGAAGTCACATCTCTTTGAGCATCAGAGGATTCATGCTGAGGGAAAAGCCCATGAATGCAATAAAAGTGAGAAAGCCCTCACTCAGAAGCCACAGATTAATGGACCTCAAAGTGTTTATACAGGAGATAAACCCTATATATGTCCTCAGTGCGGGAAGGCCTTTACTCTCAAGTCAAACCTCATTACACATCAGAAAATTCATACGGGGCAGAAACCATATAAGTGCAGTGAGTGTGGAAAAGCCTTTTTCCACAGATCATATCTCTTTAGACATATGAGAATTCATACAGGAGAAAAACCCTATGAATGTAGCGAATGTGGAAGAGGCTTCTCCCAGAATTCAGACCTTAATATACATCAGAAGACCCATACTGGAGAGAAACACTATGCGTGCAGTGAATGTGGGAAAGCCTTTACGAGAAAGTCGGCACTCAGAATGCATCAGAGGATCCACACGGGAGAGAAACCTTATGTATGCACTGAATGTGGTAAGGCTTTCATCCAGAAATCACATTTCAATACGCATCAGAGAATCCATACCGGCGAAAAGCCTTACGAGTGCAGTGAGTGTGGAAAATCATTCACTAAGAAGTCCCAGCTCCACGTGCATCAAAGAATTCACACAGGAGAAAAACCCTATATATGTACAGAATGTGGAAAGGTCTTTACTCATAGGACAAACCTCACTACGCATCAGAAAACTCACACCGGAGAGAAACCCTATATGTGTGCTGAATGCGGAAAGGCTTTCAGTGACCAGTCAAATCTCATTAAACACCAGAAAACCCACACCGGAGAGAAACCCTATAAGTGCAATGGCTGCGGAAAAGCCTTTATATGGAAGTCACGCCTCAAGATACATCAGAAGTCTCATATTGGAGAGAGACACTATGAATGCAATGAATGTGGGAAAGCCTTTATCCAGAAATCAACACTAAGTGTGCATCAGAGAATCCACACAGGAGAGAAACCTTACGTTTGTCCTGAATGTGGGAAGGCCTTCATCCAGAAATCACACTTCATTGCACATCATAGAATTCATACTGGAGAGAAGCCTTATGAATGCAGTGACTGTGGGAAATGCTTTACTAAGAAGTCACAACTCCGTGTGCATCAGAAGATTCACACAGGGGAGAAACCCAACGTATGTGCTGAATGTGGGAAGGCCTTCACCGACAGGTCAAATCTTATAACACACCAGAAGATCCACACCCGAGAGAAACCCTATAAGTGCAGCGACTGCGGGAAGACCTTTACCTGGAAGTCCCGCCTCACCATCCATCAGAAATCTCACACTGGAGAAAGACACTACGAATGCAGTAAATGCGGGAAAGCCTTCATCCAGAAAGCAACCTTAAGCATGCATCAGATCATTCATACAGGAAAGAAACCCTATGCTTGTACAGAATGTCAGAAGGCCTTCACTGACAGATCAAATCTCATTAAACACCAGAAAACTCACAGTGGAGAAAAGTTATAAAGGCACCGACTTAAAACGCCTTTGGCTGGAACTCACAACCGGGTACGCATCAGACGTCTCGTAGACGGGAAGAGGAGTGCCTGGTGCTGCCGTCATCGTGCAGGGGAAAGTGACTATGACAGGCCACAGCTTCAGTGAACAGAAGGCCAGCAGAGCCAAGTATCCTTCGGTCAACCGGAAATGCAAGTACCTGCATCACCACAATCTGACACGCAATTATATGCATAGGGAGACACTTTGATAAAGCATTTGAGCCATAGTCCTATTTGGGTTCATGATTCATACACAGACCTACCAGCTCCTACAAATGGTACAGAGACCCCAGGAGATGAGTTGGAACCTCCTATGTGTCACTTTTTGGATGAAGGACTTGATAAATTCAGCACGGATTAGTTCTTCATCCCCCGGGAGGTAAAAGTACTCGATATTGGCCACTTCTTTTCCAGATTTCTAGGGTGGAGAGAAGAGTTTTCATTGTCCAAGCACCTGCAGAGCACCACGGTCAAGGCAAAAAACCTATTTGGGAATGCAGGTCTGTGAGTAGAAGCCACACATTTTTGTGATCGTTGACATTTAAGAGACCAAAAAGATTGCCATGAAGAACTGTTCTGTCTCTTCCCTTCACCATAGTAGAGTTTTTTAAATATAATATTTAAAAATTTTTTGATGTTTATTTATTTGTGTGTGAGAGAGAGACAGTATGACTGGGAGAGAGACACAGAGAGAGAGAGAGAGAGAGAGAGAGAGACAGAAACCGAAGCAGGCTCCAGGCCCCGAGATGTCAACACAGAGCCCAACACCGGGCTCGAACCCATGAACTGTGAGACCATGACCTGAGCTGAAGTTGGACACCCAACCAACTGAGCAACCCAGGTGCCCCTAAAATATGATATTTTTAAAAAATGAAATAGAATTTTTAAACAGAAAGTCTTACTTTAGGTTTAAAATGGCTTTATGCATTGGCAACTTAGACATGGCTCTAGCTGATGTTACAGAAATATAGTTGTTAAGCCTTATAGACAGCTGAAGGTGGCAGTTGTTCCCTCTTTAATTCCATGCTGTGGCTATTCGCATCCAAAAAAAGGTATGCATACTTTCTAACCTGTATCCCCAAGGCTATCATCCATGGAAGCTGGCAGACCACAGGCTTCTTATCCCTTTAGTTACTGACCCTACAACGATGGAACTGAGCCACAACACACTGGACTTCCAGTCTCATCCATTGAAGTGTCTGCTTTCTTTGGGATTCCTGTTTGGAAAGGAGTGGTTGATAAATTGGGTTTCAATACATGAAACTTTGATGTGATTTTTCTTTCAACTGGGTTAAGATACATTCGCTTTCTACACACACGTTAAGAACAGTTTTGGGTAGACTGCTATGGGATAAACTCATGTTGCACTGTATTTGGTTAGTCTAAGATACGATTATAGTTGAATGACTTGAAGACTTCTCTAGAAAGAGCACTGCTTTTTTTTAGGCACTGATATATAGACACTTTCTCATTTTGCCTTAAATGTTTTTTTTTTTATGACACTGATAAGAAAAGGGACTTTCTTTCTAGTGTGCAATTTTATTTTTTTAAACCTTTTTAGTAAAGTACAATCTATACAGAAAATGCAGATATCATAAGCAAACAACTCAGTGATCTTTCACAAACTGAACAGACTCAGATCCAGAAAGAGAACGTGCCTAGTTCTCCGGAAGCATTCCCTGTCCTGCCCTTCCAGGCCTTGCCCCCCAGCCCCCAAGGTAAACACTATCCTGACTCAGAACAGCATAGATAGCTTTGTCTGCTTGGTATTTTATGTAAATTGAGTCAAACAATTATATTTCATATTTTAGTAATACACTATTTAGTGTCTGTCTTCTTAAATTCACATTGTAAATGTGAGGTTCATTCATTTCGCTGAATGTAGTTGTAGATATTTCATTCTCGTTGTCATGTTATATTCCACTGTGTGAATATACTACAATATATTTATTCCACTGTTGATGGACATTTGGGTTGTCTGCAGCTTGAGGCTATTAGGAATAGTGATGCTATAAATATTTTAGTGCCTATCTATTAGAACATATTTATGAATTTCTGTTAGGTGTATTTATCTAGGATTTGAACTGCCAAGGCATACGGTATCCATATGCTCGGCTTTAGTTTATAAAACTAGTTTTCAAAAGTGGTTGTACCAATATACACTCCCATCAGCACAGTATATGAGTTCTACTTATGCTCCACGTTCTTACCAACACTAGGTATTTTCCCTCTTTTTCAGTTTAGTCCATATATATATGGGCGCTCTCTCTCTCTCTCTCTCTTTATATATATATGTATGCATATATATACATATATATATGCACTGTATTTGGTGTATCACATGACCTACAGACTCACAGTGTTATCAAACTTCCAGCAAGCTTTCTTCCCCCCAAATTGATAAATGAATCCTCAAACTATAGAGAGAAGTAGAAAGGACCAAGAATGAAAAGGAATCTACCAAACAATAAAGTAGAAGGATACATACATATATATATATGTGTGTGTATATATGTGTGTGTGTGTGTGTGTATATATATATATATATATATCCATTATGGTTGGTATATAGTGATATCTCAGTGTGATTTTACTTTTTATTTCTTGTCTTCCAAAACCATCATAGTATCTCTTCAAGACACTTAACTGAGATCTGAGATCTGAGACCAAGTCATAGTCCTCATGTGGCTGCACCATTTATATTTCACCAACAATAGTAAGCAACTAGTAACCTTAAATCTTCCCACACAAAAACACCTAAAGCCAGATGGCTTAACTGGTTAATTGCATTAAACACTTATAGGAGAAATTATATCGACATTCCACAAAATCTTCAAAAAGAGGAAGAAAGAACACTCCCCAAGTCTATGAGAACAGGATTATCCTGACACTTAAGCCATACCAACACATAACAACAATCACAAAAACTACAGACCAATATTCTTCATGAATATAGATGTAAAAATCTTCAGCAAAATATTAGCAAACTGAATCTAGCAACGTATAAAAAAATTACATATCATCACCGAGTGAGGTCTGTTCTATAACACAAAGTTGCTTCAACATTCAAAAATCAGTCGGTGTAATCTATCATATTAGTGCAAGCTGAAGAAGAAAAATCACATGACCTACAGACTCATAGTGTTATCAAACTTCCAGCAAGCTTTCTTCCCCGCAAATTGATAAACGAATCCTCAAACTATAGAGAGAAGTAGAAAAGACCAAGAATGAAAAGGAAATCTACCAAACAACAAAGTGGAAGGACACTCACCTACCAATTTCAGAACTATTCTAAAGCTACCACATTTATAATAGTTGTGGCTTGGCACTGGTGTGGGGATGGACACACGGATCAACAGAGCAGAAAACAGTGCAGCAATAAGCCCTCACACTATGGCAAACGTGTTTTTCCCCCACAAAAGTGTGAAGGCAACTCAATGGGGAAAGAAAAGCCTTTCAACATTTGGTGCAGGGATAATTGGGTATCCACATGCAAAAAGATAAATTTAAATCTTGCTTCACGCCATTCTAACAGTTAACTCCAAATGGATCACAGACATAAGTATAAAAGCTACAACTATAAAAGTTTTAGTAGAAAACAGGAGAAACTCTCCATGACCTTGCCTAATTTAGGCAAGAAATTCTTAGATAAGACCCCAAGAACATGATCCATAAGGAAAAAAGTAATAAACTGGACTTCCATCAAACCAAAAACCAAAAAGGTTTGTGCTTCAAAAGACACCATTAAGAAAACAAAAAGACAAAACACAGACTGGGAGAAAACATTTGTAAGTCCTGTATTTGATAAAGGACTTCTATCCAGAATATATAAAGAACTCTTACAACTCAACAAAAAGACAAACAACCCATTTTTTAAATGGGCAAAAGACTTGAAGAGACATTTCGCCAAAGAGAATATAGTGCAAGTAAGCACATAAACAGATGCCCAACATCATTAGTCATTAGGGAAATCCTAATGAAAACCACAATGAAATATCACTTTCCATGCACTAAAATGGCTATAATAAAAAAAAAGAAAAGATCATCATAACAAATGTTGGCAAAGATCCAGAGAATTAGGAACCCTCATACATTTCTGGCATAAATGCATTAAAGTGGTATAGCCACTTTGGAAAAGGGGCAATTTCCTTAAAAGTCGATCATAAATTTCCCATGGGACCCAGCGATGTCTCTCCTAGTACCCACCCAAAAGATATGTAACCTGTGCTCATACAACACTTGCACTTATGGATCATAGCGTAATTTATACAAGGCAAAAAAAGTGGAGACAGTCCAAATGGCCGTCAACTGGCAAATGGATACACCAAGACACAAAAGATCAAGTAGTGTATTTCTATATTGTATTTACATGAAATGTCCAGAAAAATCTAGAGATCTGTAGAGTAGTGATTGTCTGGGGGTGAAACTGGGAATGGTCATGACCTGTAAATTAGCACAAGGACTTTTACTGGGGTCATATAAATGTTCTAGAACGTGACTGTGGTCATGTCATGGTTGCACAACTAGGTAAATTTAAGAAACGTCATTGAGGTGACCCTTAATTCCATTCCTATTTAAACATCCAGATCCCTGCCATAACATCTGTGGCCGCCTATAGCTAGAATGAACTTGTCTTGGAGCCTGTTGTACGTTTAAGAATAAACTTTTGTTTAAAAAAAAGTCATTGACCTGGACAATTTAAATACGGAATGTAAATTATAACTCAATAAAGTTGTTTCTTTTTTCAGAGTTGTTTTGCCTATTCTGGGTCCTTGACATTTCCATATGAATTGTAGAATAAGCTTGTCCATTTCAACAGCCACAAAAAAAGCAGCTGTGGTTTTTACTGGGATGACTTTGAATTTATAGATCAATTTGGGGATAATTGAAATCTCAACAGTATTGTTTTCTGACTCATAAATAAGGTCTATCTCTCCATTGCTTTAAGTATTCCTTCATGTCATTACATTTTATTGCATTTGCAGTGTATACATGTCTTTCACATCTTATGACAAACTATTCCCTAAGTATTTCATATTTTTGAAATTTAAGTTTCTTTCTTGGGCACCTGGGTGGCTTAGTTGATTAAGCATCCAACTTCAGCTCAACTCTAAGCTGCACATCGGGCTCTGTGCTGACAGCTCGGAGCCTGGAGCCTGCTTCGGATTCTGTGTCTCCCTCTCTCTGTCCCTCGCCTGCTTGTGCTCTCTCTCTCTCTCAAAAATACATAAACTTAAAAAAAAATAGGGGCACCTGGGTGGCTCAGTCGGTTAAGCGTCCAACTCCATCTCAGGTCATGATCTCACAGTCCGTGAGTTCAAGCCCCGCATCGGGCTCTGTGCTGACAGCTTGCATCCTGGAGCCTGCTTCGCATTCTGTGTCTCCCTCTCTCTCTGCCCCCCCTTCCCTGCTTGCGCTCTCTCTCTCTCTCTCTCTCTCTGTGTGTGTCTCTCTCTTTCAAAAAATAAAAAATAAAAACATTTAAAAAAAAATAAATAAATTTTTAAAAAGTAAGCTCTATGCCTAACGTGGGGCTTGAACTCAGGACCTGAGATCAAGAGTCTCATGCTCTACTGACTGAGCCAATCAGGCACCCCTTTAATTTAAATTTTTTATTCTTAATTACCAGAATATAGAAAGTCAATTGCTGTTTATGTGTTTTTCTTGTGCAGAAGTTAGAGGACACAGTCCCCACACAAGACTGCCCTCACTTATGACAGCAACTGCAAATTCAAAAGTCTCCAAGACCACCCTCAGTTTCCATAATTCACTAGATGGACTCTTAGAAGTTACTGAAAGCTGTTACACTCACAGTTACATTTATTACAGCTGGAGGACAGAGATGGAAATCAGTCAAGGGAAGAAGCGAATAGAACAGAGTCCAGGAAAATAAGCTTCCAGTTGGAAAGAAGAGCTTCTAGTTGTCCTCTCCCCATGGAATCAAGACATTACTCTCCTGGCATTGATATGTGACAATGGCGTGGAGTACCGCCAACCAGGGAAACTCACTCAGGCCTTGGTGCCCACAGCCTTCAATGGGGCTCTAGCATGTAGGCATGGATGACTGCTCATATGGCTGATTCCAGTTTCCAGCCCTCAGAAGGCCAAGCTTCACAAAGCAAAGCCCCCACACTTCATTATGTTGTTCATATGGCTCTGAGCCCTCACCGTAAATCACGTAGTTATGATCTGAAAAGCACAAAGCCCCCACGTAAACAAAGACATTCCTATCAGGCATGACATGCCAAAGACCTAGAGATTATTTCCCAGAGGCTGAAGGCAAAGGCCAGACGTCTCTTTGAATAAGGTTAAATTATTTACTATACAGGCCACCCCCTGACCTTTGGCCAAGGCTCTTTCACAGCAAAATATATTTGGGCATCTATGTTTAACTAATTTATGTGACATCGACAACAGTAAAAAATCCATCCTACAAGGCCATTATATACATTTCATGTTTTTATGCTTATTTGATTACTCTGCCCCTTTGATCCATCTCTATTTGTACCTTATTATTAAAAACATATTGGGGCGCCTGGGTGGCTCAGTCGGTTAAGCGTCCAACTTCAGCTCGGGTCATGATCTCACGGTTCATGAGTCCCAGCCCCACGTCAGGCTCTGTGCTGACATCTTGAAAACCTGAAGCCTGCTTCAGATTCTGTGTCTCCCTCTCTCTCTGCCCCTCTTCCACTCACACTCTGTCTATCTGTCTCTCTCTCTCAAAAATAAATAAACATTTTTTAAAAAAAGAACTTTTTGGGGCGCCTAGGCGGTTAGTCAGTTAAGTGTCCAACTTCAGCTCAGGTCATGATCTTGCAGTTCGTGGCCTGGACCCTGCGAATAGGCAGGTGTTTAAAAAATAAGGCAATTTGTCATCAAAAGTCATAAACGAGTTATACAATCAGGTGGGTGTTTAAGAATATAGATTTTTTTTTAAAAGGCAAGCAACAATGGAGTATGTATTATGAGGGCTATCAATAAAGAGATTTTTGGGGCGCCTGGGTGGCTCAGTCAGTTGAGCATCTGACTTCAGCTCAGGTCATGATCTCACAGTTCTTGGGTTCAAGCCCTGTGTCCCACTTCAAGGAGCCCACTTCAAGTTCTGTGTCTTCCTCTTTCTCTGCCCCTCCCCCACCCCTGCTCACACTCTCTTTCTCTCAAAAATAAACATTTGGGGCACCTGGGTGGCTTAGTCGGTTAAGCTTCTGACTTTTGCTTAGGTCATGATCTCTCGGTTCGTGGGTTCGAGCCCCGCGTCGGGCTCTGTGCTGACTGCCAGCTCAGAGCCTGGAGCCTGTTTCAGAGTCTGTGACTCCCTCTCTCTCTGACCCTCCCTTGCTCACGCTGTCTCTCTCTCTCCTAGAAATAAATAAAACATAAAAAATTTTTTTAAATAAACGAACATTTAAACAAATTTAAAAATATGAGAAACTTAACAGAAGACCACGGAGGAGGGGAAGGGGGAAAAAGTTACAGAGAGAGAAGGAAGCAAACCATAAGAGACTCTTAAATACTGAGAACAAACTGAGGGTTGATGGGGGTAGGGGAGAGAGGAAAGTGGATGATGGGCATTGAGGAGGGCAGTTGTTGGGATGAGTGCTGGGTGTTTTATGGAAACCAATTTGACCATAACTTATGTTTTAAAAAATTAAAAAATAAAGAGATTTTTAAACAAGTTAAGAATAAGAACTATGCCAGTGAGTGTTTATGAATAAGACTTCTCAGTGGCAGACACCTATGGGTTATACCTGAGGTTTTTTCCCCTCCAGGATGAGACTTGTCAACAGGGGTCATGAATGGAAACATTTTAATGGGTATTTTTTTTTGTTTTTTGTTTTTTTATTTTTTTATTTTTTTCTTAAATAGTTTATTGTCAAGTTGGTTTCCATATAACACCCAGTGCTCATCCCCACAAGTGTCCTCCTCCATGCCCATCTCCCCCCTTCCTGTCTCCCCCACCCCCATCAGCCTTTGGTTTGTTCTCAGCATTCAAGAGTCTCTCATGGTTTGCCTCCCTCCCTCTCCCCCACTATTTTCCCCCTTCTTCTCCCTCATGGTCCTCTGTTAAGTTCCTCCTAATCCTCCTGTACATGCAAACATATGGTATCTGTCCTTCTCTGCCTGACTTATTTCGCTCAGCGAAAATGGAACCCTCAAGTTCCATCCACGTTGCTACACATGGCCAGATTTCATTCTTTCTCATTGCCATATAGTATTCCATCGTATAGATAAACCACATCTTCTTGATCCATTCGTCAGTTGATGGACACTTAGGCTCTTTCTATGTTTTGGCTATTGTGGAGAGTGCTGCTATGAACATTGGGGTACACGTGCCCCTGTGCATCAGCACCCCTGTATCCCTTGGGTAAATTACTAGCAGTGTTATTGCTGGGTCATAGGGGAGTTCTATTGTTAGTTTTGTTTTGTTATGTTTTATTTATTTTTGAGCTAGAGACAGCGTGAGCAGGGGAGGTTCAGAGAGAGAGGGAGACACAGAATCTGAAACAGGCTCCAGGCTCTGAGCTATTCCTCAGCACAGAGCCCGATGCGGGGCTTGAACCCACAAACTGTGAGATCATGACCTGAGCTGAAGTCGGACGCTTAACCGACTGAGCCACCCAGCCCCCTATTGTTAATTTTTTGAGGCACCTCCATACTGTTTTCCAGAGGGGTTGCACCAGTTTACATTCTTAATGGGTATTTTTGAATGGAGTGATTTTCCCCCCAAGAGGATAATGAATGAAGGATTTGCCAATGGGTAAGTATTTATGAAAGGGGAGATTTACCAATGAGCATCATAAACGGAGACATGCCAGTGGGACATTTATGAATAAGCAGATAGATAGCACAAAAGCGGCCACAGTAAGCAAAGTTCTGAGAATGACCCCCAATATTCCAATCACCCTTCCACAAGCTCCTCACCTTGAATGTGGGTGGAACTTGTGACTAGGATGACGTATAATTCCATGGCTGTATTACATTAAGTAGCAAAATGGATCTTGCAAATTAAATTAAGGTTAATCAGTTGGCAGTAACATAGGGAGGTTATCCAGGTGAGCCTAATCTAATTAAGTGCAGGAGGGCTTCAAAAATGCAATTTTCTCCTGCTGGTGGCATAAGAGGTCATCAGAGAAACTGGAAGCATGGAAGCATTTGGCACATCCTAATAGGCTTTGAAGGCGCAGAGGCCCCTGTGGTGAGGCATGCAATTGGCCTCTAAAGGCAGAGACCCACCCCTAGCTAATAGCCAGCAACGAAATGGGAAGCTCAGTACTCCAACTTCAAGAAGCTGAATTCTGCCAATAACCTGAATAAGGTTGGAAATGGATTCTTCCTGCGAGCTTCCAGATAAGAGTCCGGTGTGGTCAACTTTGGTTTTGTGAGACCATTAACTAAGCAGAGAATCCAGCTAAACTCACTTGGGCTTTGTTTTGTTTTATAACATTTTTTTTTTTGAGAGAGAGAGGGGAGGGGCAAGTGAGCGAGAGGGAGAGAGAGAATCCCACAAGGGGCAGAGAGAGAGAGAGAGAGAAGTGGGGGTCACCCAAGGCTCCTGTTTTACCTGATGCAGGGCTCGAACTCACCCGATGTGGGACATGAACTTGCGAACCATGAGATCATGACCTGAGCCGACGTCCAGATGCTTAACGACTGAGCCACCCACCTCACTTAGACTTTGAATCTACATAACTGTGAGATCCTAACTGGATGTTGTTTTCCTGCTAACTTTGTGGTAGTTTGTTACACAGCAATAGGAGATGAATAAAGTATTTGCCAGTTGGGTATTTATGAAAGGGGGGATAGGCCATAAAGAGAGGGGACCTTTCAAGGCAAGTATTTACTAACGGCTTGGGGGATCTGTCATCTGAAATCTTGGCAACAGTGGAGATTTATAAACCTGGGGATTTGTCTACAGTTGGGACTGCATAATGGGGAACTAGCTGTTAGGGGTTGAATTGGGTCCTCCAAAAAACTACATTGAAGCCTTAACCTCCAGTACCTTAGAATGTAACCTTACTTAGAAATAGGAACATTATCGCTTGGCGAAATGGCTGTCCCCAGAAGTCTTTGAAAATGTTGGTATTTGTCAATGCAGGTATTTACACACTAAAAATTAGTGTACGAGCATCATCATCATCGTTGTCATCATCATCATCATCAGAAGAAGAAAAATGTTACAAATGATCATTTTAGGGACGCCTGCATGGCTGAGTCAGTTAAGAATCCAACTCTTGATCTGAGCTCAGGTCCTGATCTCAGGGTTCATAGGCTCAAACCCTGCGTTGGGCTCTCTGCTGACAGTGTGGAGCCTGCTTGGAATTCTCTCTCTCTCCCTCTCTCTCTCTCTCTCTCTGTCCCTCCCATGCTCTCTCCATCTCTCTCTCTGTCCCTCCCCTGCTCGCTCTCGCTCTCTCTCTCAAAATAACAAAATAAACTGTAAAAAATGAACATTTTAATATTTGTAATGTTTTGGGGAAAGATTGTCAAAATCATGAGGTAAAGGTATCAGGGTGCACGAAATGATTACTCTTAATATTATACATTATTTCTAATATTACAAATTATCACTCCTAATAAAACATTATTTGTAGTTATTGTAAATATTACTATGATGTATCAGTACTAAATTATAAATTATATCTACTGTTACTACCTATAATAATAACTAATACAGAGAGGCGACTAGGTGCCTAGCACTGTTTTAAGCATTTTACATATATGACTTCATTTGATATTCACACTGTTCCTGAGTTAGGCATTATTTTTATCCACATTTTACAGATGTAAAAACTGAGGCATAGAAAGATAGTATGATTTCCCAAGGACACACAGAGAGGCAAGGAAAAGGCAGGATTTTTTCCTCAAATTTTTAAGCAGACACTAACATTTTTTCTTTAAAAAAAATTACAAGGCGGGGCATCTGTCTGGGTGGCTCAGTCAGTTAAGCATCCGACTCTTGATTTCGGCTCCGGTCATGATCTCAAAGTCTGTGAAATTGAACCCTGTGTCGGGCTCCATGCTGACAGTGCAGAGCCTGCTTGGGATTCTCTCTCTCCCTCTCTCCTCTCCTCAAAATAAATAAATAAACATTTTTTTAAAAATTACAAGCACTCAAATTTTAAAATACTGACTCAGTTAAAATCTTTTTTAATTTTTATAACATTTTTCTGTTTAAAACGCTGAGGTGTAATTCAAATATAACATTTACCCATTTAACATGACAATTAAATTAATTTTAGTATATTCACAAAGTCACCCAACCATCACGTAGCATTTTAGAATATTTTCATCATTCCAAAAGAGACCCTGGACCCATCGGCGGGCTACTCTCCATTTCCCCCACCTCCTCCCACCCCAGCCATAGACACCCACTAATCTACTTTCTGTCTCCACAGTTCTGCTGATTCTGGACATTTCTGATACATGGAATCATAGTCTTTTGTAACTGGCTTCTTCCAAGTAATATTTTCAAACTTTGTCCATGTTGTAGCAGGTATCAGCACATCATTCCTTTCTATTACTGAAGAATATCCCATGGTATGGATGTACCGTATTTGGACTATCCATTCATCAGTCAATGGACATGTGTGTTGTTTCCACCTGGGCGCTACTATGAATGACACTGCTATGAACATTTGTGTCTATGTTTTTACATGGACATGTTTTCATTTCTCTCGGGTGGATGCCCAGCGGTGGAATTCCTGAATCATATGAGAACTCTGCTTAACATTTTGAGAAACTTTCAACCTGTTTTCCAAAAGGGCTGCACCACTTTCTGCCCTACGAGCAATGAAAGATGGGTGCAATTTTTCCATATCCTTGCCAACACTTGTGATTGTCTGTCCTTTCAATCCTAGCCATGCTAGTGTGTGTTAGGTGTTATCTCATTGTGGGTTTTTTTTTTTTCATTGTGGTCTTGATTTCCATTTCCCTGATGCCTAGTGATGTTGACCAGCTCTCTCCCATTCTGTGCTTTCCCCCATTCTGTGGGGTAACTTTTCCCTTTCTTGACAGTATCGTTTGCAGAAAAAATGGTTTTAATTTTGATGAAACCCAATGTATCTCCTTTTTGTTTTAAATTTTTTTTAATGTTTTTTATTTATTTTTGAGAGTCAGAGAGAGACAGCACAAGCAGGGGAGGGTCAGAGAGAAAGGGAGACACAGAATCAGAAGCAGGCTCCAGGCTCTGAGCTAGCTATCAGCACAGAGCCCGACACGGGGCTCGAACCCACAAGCCGTGAGATCATGACCTGAGCCGAAGTCGGATGCTCAACCGACTGAGCCGCCCAGGTGCCCCTCCTTTTTGTTTTCTACTGAGTGCTTTTGATGTTGTGTCTGAGAAACCATTAAGGGACAGGATTTGAATACGGATATGGCTTCAGTATCCGTGTTCATCACACTACATTGCCTGTCGAGAAATTAAATCACTATTAATAATAGTACACAGGAAGGGATTATTATGAGTTTCGTGCTTTGACCTGAAAAGGATACCCGAGGGGCGAACACACCCATTAGTCATCTTCCAACCCTAGCGCAGACTTCAGGATTCTGGATATGTACTGTGAGGCCCGTTTTTTACAGAGAAGCATTGAGGCTCAGGTGAGGGAAAGGCTGGCCCCCAGGCTACCCACTGAGCTGTATCTTCCCCCCCCCCCATGCCGCACATGTCACAGGGCTGACACCCCCCCACACGTGCTTCCTCTCTGTCATCAGTCTCTCCCAAGCAGAGATTCACACCCAGACGCATGGAAGGCTGGGGTAGGGGGGTAAGTGACTTTACTCATGTTAGTGGATTTTCTAGAAGGGTAATGGGAGGAAGGTAGTGACCTCAGGCCTACAGATGTCCTGCCAGGAGCCATACAAGGACTCTGAAGTAGGAAGCCTGTCTGCAGGGTATGCTTCTCCATGGCAACCACAACTAAAGGGGGCGCCTGGGTGGCTCAGTCGGTTAAGCACCCGACTTCGGCTCAGGGCATGATCTCACGGTTCATGAGTTCGAGCCCCGCATCGGGCTCTGTGCTGACAGCTCAGAGCCTGGAGCCCGCTTCCGATTCTGTGTCTCCCTCTCTCTGTGCCCCTCCCCCGCCCACGCTCTGTCTCTCTCAAAAATAAACATTAAAAAGCAAATAAATAAAGGGAGCTACCCGGAAGGAAGGCGCTCCCACTGCAGGCTGGCACTCCTTGCTGCTTCACACCCCCAGCCACATCCTGTGTACGCAACAGTCCTTGGTGCTGAGAAACAGTTGGATCAACCAGAAAATGAGCAGGTGCAAGCACAGCCAGGATTGAGGGAACGGCTAACTGGGAGAAGAAGGTACGTTATTCCAGGCACGGGGGATCAACCAGAAGCAGCAGGAACAGCCTGTGGTTCCGGACAGCGGGCCGGGGCTGAGGAAATATTCCAGGACGCTAGCAAACAGCCACGGGCCAAGGGAACGGCCACTGCAGCGATGTGCAACAAAGAGGCTGTCAAACAGCCAGAGGGACAGAGAACAGGCCTCGTAGTTAGAGGACGGCCGTAGAGACTCTAGAACGGCCAGATGGAAGAGGAAGCCATTCCTAAATGGCACGCGACCGCCAGAAAGACCTACGAGACAGCCGGCGAGATAAGGGAACAATCTCAGGTGAGGGAACAGCCCGAGAAACAAAAGGCAACAGCAGCTGGAGGGACAAGGAAACAGTGTCTGGACCTGAGGAACAGTTCAACAAATATCTGGAGAGACCACAGGACAGTCCCTGTATGTGGAAGATAATCAGAGGGGCTGCAAAAGAGCCAGAGCAACAGGGGATGAGACCACAGCAAAAAGGACCAAGGGACAGTCTCTGAAGTGCAAGGTACAGAAAAATCAGATAGCAGCCTGAGGGACTGGCGAACCATCACAGTCCAAGGATCGATCGAAAGGGTTCAAACAACAGCCAACAAACCAGGATACAGAGGTCAGGGAACAGTGGCTGGTCCTAACATAGGGTTATCAGAAACTGTGGGGAGTAATCACAGAGATTAAAGACACTGTATTTATAACTAGCGGGAATTCAACAGACACAGTCCTGGGAGCTAATACGGTGCCAGCAGACTTAGCCGGGGGACGAACGGGGATCAGATACTATACTGGTGGCTAATACAGGATCACCTGAACCATGAGAGGCTCTGATGTAGGGTAGGCTCTAATGAGTCCGAGGCATTATACTGAGGCTCATGAGGCAAATACACTGCACTAGGGTATGATGAGGGACCAGCCTCCACAGGGATGGGGGAAGAAAATGAACTGATGCTGAGATAGAGACAAAATCACTTTCGTGGTGGCTAATGGCTAATCAGCAGAATGACTAAAGGCTAATGTGAGGTCAGCAGACACTGGGCTGATACTTTATGATCGAAAGCACTGTATTCGTGACCAGTATTAGTTAGACTCAGTGATGGCAGCAATACAGGGTCAGCGGCAGACGTCACGACTGCCAAGCATGAGGCAAGGACTGAAGTAGTGAGCAGTCACAGCGTTGAGGCGAACATGGGGTTAGCATACACCGTGATGAGCCCTAACGTATGGTCAGCGGGCACTGTGCTGGGGGACCATTGCACTCTGCCACTGTATTGGTGGCTAATGAGGGATCAGCTGGCACGGCGATGAGGGTTCCCGCAGTCACGAACACCATGATCAAAACTTCGGAGGGTCAAAGACACCATACTCATGGCTAAACGGTGATCGGCAAGATGGGGCTAATGTGGAATCCGCAGCACCTGTCCTAGAAGCTCATGGAAGTTAGTCTCTGCTCTTATGGCTAACTGGGGATCAGCAGACAGAGAGGGATGGTAGCTAAGTAGAGCCAACAAATCCATTGCTGGGTGCCCAAGAAACTACTGTTGGCTAATGGAGGATCAACAGACACCATGATGGGGGCTAATGTGGGGTCACCAGACTTTACTAAGGCTTCAACTGGTCAAGGACACAATATTAGTGGTTAAAGGGAGGAGATTTAACAGACACAATGATGTGACTACTGTAAGGACAAAAAAACATGGCAGTACATCCTCAAGGAGTTCATGCTCTGCTAGCGGCTAATAAATAAAGACACTGGTGCATGGTCCGCAGACACCCTGACAGGCTGTAGTGTAGGGTGAGAAGACACAGCGATGGGGCTATTTTAAGCAGACACCACTGGGTCTGAAGGTTAAAAAACTTGAAGGTTGATAAGTAGGGGTTCAGAAGACAGAATGACAAGGCCATCCAAGTTCTGCAGATAGTATATTGGGGCTCAGAAGGATCAAAGTCACCATGCTGGTGGCTAATTGGGGAACAGCAGATAGATACTGGTGCAGCTGTGCTGTGCTGAGCTGCGGGTTCACTGGGGTCAGACACTGCAGTGGTGGCTAATAAAAATCAACATGATGAGAGGATCTGATGTAGGATGAGCAGACACTGTGACTGGAACACACTGGGTCGAATATATCGTATGGGGGCACCTGGGTGGCTCAACTGGTTAAGCGTCCGACTTCAGCTCAGGTCATGATCTCATGGTTTGTGGGTTTGAGCCCTGCGTCGGGCACTGTGCTGACAGTTCAGAGCCTGGAGTCTGCTTCGGATTCTGTGTCTCCCTCTCTATCTTCCCCTCTCCCACTTGTGCTGTGTTTCTCTCTCTGTCAAAAATAAATAAATGTTAAAAAATTAAAAAACAAAACAAAAAAACGAATATATCGTATGGTAGCCAGTGGGAGGGCAACAGACGCTGTCGATATGGGTCAACAGACACTACATTAGGTCTAAAGGAAGTGAGAAGACATTGCTGTGAGCTAATGGGAGGTCAGCAGTCATCATGCTGAGTCTAAAGCAAGGCAAAAAACATGATATTAAGTTAATGGAGAATCATCGGTCACAAAGCTGGGGGTGAAGGGGTGAAAAGACTCTACCGTGAGCAAACAGGTCAGCAAAAATTGTAATGGCAACTAAAAGGGGTGGTGGGACAGATGGCTACGAGCTAATGGGGGTCAGTAGACTTTGTGGGAGCACAAAGTTGTGATAAGACAAGGTATTGTGAACTGATGTTAGGCCACTGTACAGACATTGTGCTCTAGGCTAACGGGGGTGAAAAGAAGTGCTGTTAAGTTAATGTGGCCTTAGTAGGCACCGTACTGACATATCCTGGGGGTAAAAACTACTGTGGTGGCGGCCAATGGACAGGTCAGGAGAGACTGTGCTTAAGCTGTTGGGAGTGAAATCCACACAGCAGTGCTGGCAGTGAGGGATCACCGCGTAAGTGATGGTCCCTAAAGGGGGGCCCATCATGGGGCTTCAGTGAAGGTCATTTTCATGGACCAAAGCCATTTCTAAAGCCCGTGGGTGGGGGTGGGGGTACTAAGTCTCCCATTGCCAGTGTCTTTCATCTGATCTAGTGGTCAAGATTCCTGGTTTTCTCCCAGGCAGCCCACATCCGGCTCCTGGTATGGGAACAGGGAACTTTCTATTGTTGTTTGTAAAGTTGAGATATAATTTACATACAACAAAGTGCACAAATCTTAAGTTTACTCATTTGATAACTATCAATACACATTCCAATCAAGATACAGAATAGTTCCATCACCCCCAGGAAGTTCCCTCCTACGCTTTAGGAGTTAATTCCCCTCCCAGGGGCATCCACTGATCTGCTTTCTGTTATCATAGATGACTTTTATTTATGTTTGACATTTTCCATAATAATAATAATTTTAAAACATAAAACTGAGGGGCGCCTGGGTGGCTGAGTTGGTTAAGAGTCCATCTTTGGCTCAGGTCATGATCTCACGGTTCATGAGTTCGAGCCCCAAGTCAGGCTCTATGCAGACAGCTCAGAGCCTGGAGCCTGCTTCGGATTCTGTGTCTCCCTCTCTCTTTGCCCCTCCCCTGCCCATGCTCTGTCTGTGTCTCTCTCTCTCTCTCAAAAGTAAATAAACATTAAAAAAAATTTTAAACATAAGATTGAATTTTGTAAATGGATGATCTGAAGATTAAATGAATCAATGAGATGGCATCTTGATAAATTTAATTAATAGTAAATGAGAGTAAGAGCATGCTGTTTAAAAAATGCATAAAGTATAACATCTACATTCAAGTGTATGCTATATTTGGGGGCATCTGATGGTTAATTCAAATACCCTAGGTCATCATATTTATTATAGAATATCCAGGGAACAAAAAACAGGTATTTAATGTAGCATCAATTTACTATAGCATAGTATTACCAAATGCTTAAGGTAAAGGATTCACTTTTGCTTATCAAAAATGTTGAATTAGAAAACATTCTTGGGGCACCTGGATGGCTCAATCGGTAGAGTATGTGACTTTTGATCTTGGGGTCATGAGCTTACTTAAAGAATAAATAAAAAGATAAGCTTTTAAAAAAGAAAACATTCTCAAAGTTCAGAGGTTTGTCACTAACAAACTTCCACTCAAGGTATTTTTCAGGCAAAGAAGAAAATGATTCTGAATGGAACGCAGAAAGGAATGGAGAGCAACCAACGTGGCAAATATGTGAGTAAAATGAAGTGAACATATAAAATAAAAATGTTTTTGGGGGGATATATAAGTATGTATCTTTCTGTATGTATGTATGTGTGATACAGGTAAATATTTATATTCAATAAACCCCATAATACAGCATTATATTTTGAAATATATATGTATATACATGTATAAGCAAAATTTCTATTAAAAGTTAGCTTCATGTGGAAACTAATTTGACAATAAACTATTTGTAAAAAAAAAAAAAGTTAGCTTCAATTAAAGACAATTTATGGGAGAAAACCATAAAATACAATTGAAGTCCAAAAAAGTTGAGTTAAAAAATAAAAAGATAAACCATATTCATTGATGGAAAGACTTAAAGCCAGCTTACATCTTCTGGACTAGCAACAATTTTAAAGACTGATAATAAGGGGCGCCTGGGTGGCTCAGTCAGTTAAGCATCCGACTTAGGCTCAGGTCATGATCTCGCAGTTCGTGGGCTCGAGCCCTGCATCGGGTTCTGTGCTGGCAGCTCAGAGCCTGGAGACTGTTTCGGATTCTGTGTCTCCCTCTCTCTCTGCCCCTCCCCCGCTCATGCTCTGTCTCTTCTCTGTCTCAAAAAAAATAAACTATAGAAAAAATTTAAAAAAAAAAGACTGATAATAAGCCCTGGTGTACATGTGGGAAAATGTAAACTTTGTCTCACACTGCTCATGAGAGTATAAATTAGTACAATTTGAAGGGGAAAAATTCAATTATTTAATAAGTTGTAAAACTTCTGTAGCAATCAGAACCCAGCTAGGAGGGGTGCCTGGGGTGGCTCAATTGGTGGACCATCTGACTCTTGATTTCGGCTGAGATCATGGTCCTGAGGTTCGTGGGTTCAAGCCCCACTTTGGGCTCTGTGCTGACGGCAAAAGCCTGCTTGGAATTCTCTGTCTCCCGTTCTCTCTGCCCCTCCCCTGCTCAAGAGCATGCTATTTCTCAAAAAAATAAATAAACATTAAAAAGAAAACAAAAAGAGGGGCGCCTGGGTGGCTCAGTCAGTTGAGCGTCCAGCTTCGGCTCAGGTCATGATCTCACGGTTCGTGGGTTCGAGCCCTGCGTTGGGCTCTGCGCGGACAGCTCAGAGCCTGGGGCCTGCTTCCGATTCTGTGTCTCCCTCTCTCTCTGCCCCTCCCCTGCTCGTGCTCTGTTTCTCTCTGTCTCAAAAATAAATAAACTATAAAAACAAAAAAATTTTTTTAAAAAGAAAAAAAAAGAACCCAGCTAGGAGACAGAAATGATACCAGTTATTTTAATGAAAAGAACTTCTTATAAAGAATTTTTGACTAGTCACAAGGTTATTAACCATGTAACTGACAAGGACAGAAAGAGAACATTAAAATTATCACGGAGGCAGCAACTGCAGGAAGCAGCTGGGCTGAGGTAACAAGGGAAGAAACTGGAATTGTTAAAAATTGGAAACCTGGCGGCGTGGGGTCATGTGGGTAGGACTCGTACCTCCAAGGGGGTGGCACGAGCCAGCTGCGGCTAGTGTTTCTGAGGCCGTGGGGCCCAAGAGGCTGCTCTGTCAGTGCTGGAAAACCGCAAACTGCCACCACGGGGACCTTCTGCCGCCCACGTGAAGAAGCGATACTGGGCGGGCAAGGCACAAACATGTTTCGGAGAGCCCCAGCATCGCAAAGAACAGCGTAGAAGGGGGGTGTTGGAGCTAAGGGGCACAACAGCTTAGTAACTTCAACACTGCCTACATTCTATGACCCATCAGTTCCACGTTTAGATTCGGACGCTAAACAAACACATGTCTGGCACCAGTGGAACAGGGAGAGAAGTGAATAAACCAGACCTGTATTTATTTCTCACCATGGACAGTCCTTGGACAGGTAACATTTCATGACAAAAGCAAGCTGCGGAACATTCAGCACAGTGTGATACCGTTTATGGAAATTGTTCAGAGGAATACAGTATTTCCTGTTGTACAATTCACACAATACACACACACACACACACACACACACAAAACCTCAGGGTAGATTAACGGTCTCCATGTTGAAAGGAAAACTGTAACTTTGGAGGAAAGTGTAGGAGAATATGATCACGTTGAAACTGATACTATTTGAACATAAAACCTCAGCAGAAGAGTTAACAAAATTAAATAACCAGCCACAGTCCAGGAAGAGATAGCTGCCAAACACGTGACTGAAAAAAGATTTGTATACTCTCACATATTAAAAAACGAAAACAACATTTAAACCAAGACGTAATAGATAAGCAGCGCGTTAGAAAACAATGAGGAAAGGAGACACGACAGTCAATGCACAGGAGAAAAGAACCCAAATGGCCAGTCAACAGGTAGGAAGATATTCAACCTCGCCATTAATTAGGGAAATAAAAACAACAACGTGTTTATTCCAACGTGGAATAAAAACAACATTTCATCGTTTTCAAGAACATTTCAAGATAGAGCTATCCCCTAACGGGACTCAGGATGTATTTTCACACCAGCGTGGGAGTCTAATTGTTACGGGTGCACTCGGTGTGCCTGGTGAACAGATGACCCAAAGGGCTTGATCAAACGGTGACGGGAGTCTTCACAAAGAAGATTTCTCCAGAGTGCAAGGTAAGGGCCGGCCTACGTGAGTTCTCTGATGTTCCGTGAGGTGGGCTTTCCGGCAGAAGGCCTTCCCGCATTCTTGACATTCAAAGGGTCTCTCTCCCGTGTGAATCCGCTGATGTTCAATGAGGCGTACTTTCACATAGAAGGCATTTCCGCACTCACTACATTCGTAGGGTTTCTCTCCTGTGTGAGTTCTCTGGTGTTGACAAAGGGATTTCTTCATACTGAAGATCTTTCCACATTCACCACATTCATAGGGTTTCTCTCCTGAATGCATTCTCTGATGTTCAACGAGGCGCGCTTTAACATAGAAGGCGTTGCCACATTTATTACATTCATAAGGTTTCTCTCCCGTGTGAATCCGCTGATGTATCCCAAGAGACGAGTGTACTCTGAAAGATTTCCCACATTCATTACACTGATAGGGTTTTTCACCTGTGTGAGTTCTCTGATGATTATTGAGAGTCATTTTCATTCTGAAGAATCTCCCGCATTCGCCACATTTATAGGGCTTCTCACCTGTGTGAATTCTTTGATGTTGATTTAGGGATTTCTTTGCCCGGAAGTTCTTCCCACAGTCACCACATTCATATGGCTTCTCCCCTGTGTGAGTTCTCTGGTGTTGGGTAAGGGATATCTTGACTCGAAATGTTTTTCCACACTCACCGCACTCATAGGGCTTCTCCCCTGTGTGAGTTCTCTGATGAATCATGAGGGTTGCCTTCTCAGAAAAGGTTTTCCCACATTCAGTGCACTCATAGGGTCTCTCTCCTGTGTGTGTTCTCTGGTGTAGAATGAGTTGGGACTTCCTGCCGAAAGATTTCCTACATTCGTTACATTCGAAGGGCTTCTCCCCCGTGTGAGTTTTCTGATGGGCAATGAGGTATGATCTTGCACTAAAGGTTTTTGCACACTCACCACATTTATAGGGCCTCTCCCCTGTGTGTGTTCTCAGATGTTCAATAAGGTTTGACTTCCTGCAGTAAGTTTTCCCACATTCGTGACATCCAAAGTTTTTTACTCCCGTGCGTGTTCTTTTATGTCCAATAAAGCCAGTTTTCTTGTAGAAGACTTTTCCATATCCATGATATTCAACGGTTTGATCTAAAGATTGAATCCTCTGACGCTGTAGGTCATTATCATGCCTGAGGGCATTACCCTCAACAGAACTGTTGCCACACAGCAGTGAGAGACCTCCTTTAAAAACAAATCAGATCACTCACTTAAAACTCAGCAATGGCCTCCCTTGTGACAGCCGCAAATTAAAGTGCTTAACAAAACCTATAAAACATAGCCTGTTAAAAAAGTGCTTAATGTAGCCTAAAAAACTCTCTGTAATTTGGCCCCCAGCTCTCTGATATTGCATCTGACCACTCTCACCACCCAGCATTAAGCTACACTGGCCTCGGGGCGCCTGGGTGGCTCAGTCGGTTAGGTGTCCGATTTTGGCTCAGGCCATGATCTCATGGTTCCTGGGTTCGAGTCCCGCATCAGGCTCTGTGCTGACTGCTAGCTCAGAGGCTGGAGCCTGATGCAGATTCTGCTTCTCCCTCTCTCTCTGACCCTTCCCTGTTCATGCTGTCTCTCTCTCTCAGAAATAAAAAAAAAAAACATAAAAAAAAAGCTACACTGGCCTCTTTGCTATTTTTAGGATATATCGCCCAGACCAGGCCTGACACATACTGTTCTCTCTGCCCACAATATTCAAAATCTACACGGTTCTGTGTCTCTCACATCTGATGGTGTTGGTGCACTAACGTTAACCTCCCCGAAAAGTCTTCCCCGGGCATATTCTCTACAAGCGCACAAGCATCGTTGTCCATCTTTCGCATCTTGCATTGATTTTCTTTTCACCGTCAAACATTATACATTTGTTTCCAGTCTCTTTCCGTCATCAGACTGCAAGCTCTAGAAAAGTGATTTAGTTTACTAAGTGCTAGATCCCTACACCTAGAACATGACCAGATTAGGGTTGATACTCATTTAAGAGGTGGTAGAACACCAAATGAGTGTATGAAGGTACACCTCACAACGGAAGGCATCAAAGGCAATGGAGGGAAGGCAGGCAATTGAGAATACTAAAGAAAGACAGACTGGCTGAGAATGTGCCTCTTACGATGAGGCAGGTGGGGGTAGGTAAGAGTGGTAGATAACCACAAAAATCAAGAGGGGCATCTGGGTGGCTCCGTCGGTTGAGCATCCTACTTCAGCTCAGGTCATGATCTCACGGTTCATGAGCTTGAGCCCCACATCGGGCTCTGTGCTGACAGCTCCTCTGTCCCCCTCTCTCTCTGCCCCTCCCCTGCTTGTGCTCTCTTTCTCTCTCAAAAATATATAAACTTAAAAAAAAAACCTCAAGGGTGCAGGCCTTCTGTCCTCCAGTCATTTTCAGAGGAAGGGCCTCTAAAAAGAGGTTACTGGAAAACACTGCTCACTCACCTGGGTAACCGTGGCCTGAGGATTCCTCCTCTAATATCCACAGCTCTTCTCCTCGCTCCAACTTGAAGATCATCTCTGGTTTGGCCACGCAGAGGCCTGTTAATGGGAAATGGCAGAGGACGTGGGCCAAGTTGTCTGAGCGTTAGGGCCTCTGATGGAGGAGGAAGGTGCATCTTCATGAGCTGCACAAGGAAGGGGCCCATGTAAACCTTTCATTGGGGCAAGTGGCAACACACATGCTCATCCTGGTGCCTCAAACTAGTCAAGCGTCTGTGACCCTTGAATCTAGAACCTAAAGTATTGTTAGAGTCTATAAAGGCAGCACAGGTTACAGTAACCAAGAAAGGAAACAGGGTACCAGGGGTTACATGGACACCAGTCCTCACCCACAGACGCCAGGTTGCTGTAGTTCTCTAACATCACATCCCTGTGCATGGTCCTCTGAGCAGGGTCCAGTCGGTGCCACTCCTGTCGGGTAAAATCCACAGCCACGTCCTCAAATGACACAGATCCCTGTAACAACAATCTGCAATGATCAGACTGGGACACACGGAGGGGCGCCTAAGTGGCTCAGTCGGTCAAGCATGCGACTCTTGATTTCAGCTCAGGTCACGATCTCATGGTTCGTGGGATCGAGCCCTGCATCGGGCTCTGCGCCGACAGCATGGAGCCTGCTTGGGATTCTCTCTCCCTCTCTCTCTCTGCCCCTCCTCGACCTGGTCACACACTCGCTCTCGAAATAAATAAACATTTAAAAAAAATTAAATACTATCTTTAAAAAAAAGAATGAAACACACCAAAGGATGTGTGGGAACTAATTCTTTCCATAGAGCACCAGTAAGATTTAACCCTAAGAAGCTACATTGGACAACTGAGCCTGTGTCTCACTTGATATTATACTTTGTTGGGGTGGGGGGGCCAGAACAGCCCTGCTATTGTGTTAATAGATCAATCCATGAAGAAAAGACTACTGACCCCTGAGTTAATACTAGGTGCCTGGACTTGTCCCAGTCGTTGGGAAAACAAAAAGGAGTAAAAGACGGAGTGCGTGTTCTCAAAGAGCTCAAAACCCAGTGAAGAGACTTATGTATGAACACATTCTTGCAACAAGGTGTTACAGGATCCGCGCTAGACACGTGTACAGGGTGCAATGGGCTTTCACAAGGGATGAATCGTGATTCCACTTCGTGTTATCAGATTCAAGTTCACCTGGGGAGATAGAGCTCTAAATCCTTAAACAAGAATACAGTTTCCCTCTGGGGCGCCTGGGTGGCTCAGTCGTTTGAGTGTCCAACTTCGGCTTGGGTCATGATCTCACGGTTCCTGAGTTTGAGCCCCACGTCGGGCTCTGTGCTGACAGCTCAGAGCCTGGAGCCTGCTTCTGATTCTGTGTCTCCTTCTCTCTCTGCCCCTCCCCTGCTCCTGCACTGTCTCTGTCTTTCAAATATAAACACACTTTCAAAAAAAATTTTTAAATATGCTTTCCCTCAAAAATATGGGACGACAGCATAAAAAAAGGCAAGAAATCATGAAACACACGTGGTGAGCTATGAAACTACATATAGAACAGTCGGAGAGAAAAAACAGCTCTTCAGGCTCTGATAAGATAAAGGGCTGCAAAGACATTCAGGGACCAGAAAGCGGAGGGATTTTCAACTGTTTTTTCCCCCTACAGATGATCAGTCTCTAAAATACTTGACTCCTTAGACCACCAGAATATTTTCTGACCTTCCCACAATATATTTATATTTCTAAGTTATACAGAAGTACTGTCGAGTGGGAGAAAGGCACAGATCATCACTCACAGGATGATGGCGTGAGCAGATGGGTTGAGGCTGGTGCCGTATATTAAGATTAGCAAAACTAGAGACACACTGGGTTGGCAGAAGGAAAAATTGAAATAGATCTTGGACTTAAGCTGGGGTGTTTATGGCACATACTGATAGACCTCCAGCTGGCAGGTGGATATATAATTCCAAAGCTCAGAAGAGAAGGCTAGGAGAGGCCAAAGGATGGGGAGGCAACTGCACTTCAGCACTAGCTGAAGCCACCAGAATAAACTGTAAGGCTAAGAAAACACAAAGAGCTTGAGAGAAGCACCAAGTACAGAGTCAGCAGGGACACCAAAAGTACATGAAGCTTGAAGGAGTGGGGGGGGGGGGGTGCCTGCGGGACAGAGAAAATGGGAGAAATCCTGTTTTTTAAATGCAGTCCTGCCCCCAAAGCAAGCCCCAGGGCCAGGTGGAGCAGCTGACACCTCGAATTTTAAGGAAGAGAAATCCTTTTCTTCGGCAAGGACAATAGTGGTCTGAAGAGTATGGGAAGGATCCCCATGGCCTTTTTTCTAACCTCCCACCACTGGGCCCCAAGGGCAAACTTCCTTACAGAAAGAGAGTGCCAAAAAGGAGAGACTAAATCCCTAACTGTGCAGCCAAAAGATGGCGGAGGGGATTGGGGCGGAGCACGATTGTGGGGGGAGACTGCCCTAATAAAATAGCCTCAGAACACATAAAGCAAATCTGAAAGAACTGCAAGAAGAAATGGGCAAATGCACACTTAGCACTGCTGACGTTCAATACTCCTCTTAGTAATCAAAGTCCCTAGTAGACAGAAAATCAACAAGGATATAGGAAAACTGGATGCCACCAAGCAACCACTTGACTTTGCAGAACATTCCACTCAAAATTATAGAAATGAAGTTTCTTCCAGTACGCCTGGAATGGTCACCAAGCTAGAACATACCCAGGATCATAAAACAAATCTCAACACGATCAACGGCCCCTTGGGTACCAAGGAAAATTGACCCGGAGAACCCACTCTGAGATATAACCTAATAAAATGATTAAAGGGGCACCTGGGTGGCTCAGTCGGTTAAGCGGCAGACTTCGGCTCAGGTCATGATCTCACAGTTCGTGGGTTCGAGCCCCGCGTCGGGCTCTGTGCTGACAGCTCAGAGCCTGGAGCCTGTCTTCAGAGTCTGTATCTCCCTCCCTCTCTGACCCTCCCCTGCTCACACTGTCTCTCTCTCTCAAAAAATAAATAAAACATTAAAAACATAAAAAAATAAATAAAACGATTAGAATTTAAAGACAAAGAACACATTTCTTCGGGGCTTCCAGGCAAAGAGATGAAATAACTTAGACGACCAGAGAATTAAACTGGCATCGATTTCTCAAAAGCAAAGCAATAGTAATACAGTATTGTCAAGAAAGTTAAGGGAGAAAAGTACATACAAAGGAAATGCTATCCAGCCAAGATACTCCTCAAGTATCAAGGCCATTAGAAGAACAGCTGAGTATGCCAAAGCACTTGTGCCCTTCCTAAGGAATTTCATAGAGCTGTGCTGTCCAATTTGGTGGCCCCATGTGGCTAGCTACAGTTCTGGACAACAAAGGTACAGAACGTACTCATCACCGCAAGGAATTCTATTGACCAGCATGACACCAAATGGTGAGCTTCATCCGACCAAAACTGGTGAGTGGGGAAATTGTGGCAAAAGCCTAACACTGAGCATTTTTATACACTACCGTAAAGCTAAGACTAACACAAGGCTGGGGTCACAGGTTGAAGGATAACGTATAAACATTACTTTGTCCTGACAAAGTAGAAAAACAACTAAAAAATGAAAGGAGAAGAGAAAGGAAAAGAGGAAAGATGAATAAGATCACTGACTGCTATATAAGTAAAAGTGAGAGACAAATTAGATGATATAAAAGATTAATAAAGAAAAAAAGTAGGGGCACCCGGCTGGCTCAGTCAATGGAGTAAGCAACTCTTGATCTTGGGGCTGGAAGTTCAGGCCGCACATTGGATGTAGAGATTCCTTTAAAATAAAAATTTTTTTGAAAACAAAGTAAATTGATATAGGCATTACAGGAAACAGTATGGAGGCTGCTCAAAAAATTAAAACTAGAATTACCATATGATCCAGCAGTCCCATTTCTGGGTGCATACCCAGAAATCACTATCCCAAAGAGATATCTGTACTCCCATGGTCATTGCAGAATTATTCAAGATATGGAAAACAACCTAAGCGTCCATCAATGGCTGAATGGATAAAGATGTGATATATATATAAAACTCAACATCATTCAGTCATGAGAAAGAAGGAAATCTTACTATTTGCAACAACACGTATGAAACTGGAGGGCATTATGCTAAGTGAAATGAATCAGACAGAGAAAGGCAAATATTGTACTGTATGATCTCATTGATATGTGAAATCTTTTTTTTAAAAGTCAAACCCATAGAAGCAGAGTAGAACGTTAACAAGAGTATGGGAAAAATGAGGCGATGTTGGTCAAAGAGTACAAAGTCAGCTATGTAGAATGAATAAAGTCTAGAGATCTACAGGGCACCTGGCTGGGTCAGTCGGTGGAGTGTGCAACTCTTGATCTCAGGGTTGTGAGTTTGAGCACCAGGTTAGGTATGGAGATTACTTAAAAATAAAATCTTTATGGGGCACCTGGGTGGCTTAGTCGGTTAAGCGTCCGACTTTCGCTTAGGTCATGATCTCGCGGTTCGTGGGTTCGAGCCCCGCGTCGGGCTCTGTGCTGACTGCCAGCTCAGAGCCTGGAGCCTGTTTCAGATTCTGTGACTCCCTCTCTCTATGACCCTCCCCTGCTCACGCTGTCTCTCTCCCTCTCCTAGAAATAAATAAAACATTAAAATAAATAAATAAATAAATAAAATAAAATCTTTAAAAAGTCTGGAAAAAGAAAAGGGGGTGCCTGGGTGGCTCAGTCAGTTAAGCATCTGACTTCAGCTCAGGTCATGATCTCACCGTTCATGGGTTCGAGCCCCGTGTCGGGCTCTATGCTGACAGCTCAGAGCCTGGAGCCTGCTTCAGATTCTGTGTCTCCTTCACTCTGTGCCCCTCCCCCGCTGGCTCTCTGTCTCTGTCTCTCTCAAAATAAATAAACATTAAAAATTTTTTTTTAAAAATCTGGAGATCTAATGTACAGGCATGATGACTATACTTAATACTATATTGAACAATGGAAATATGCTAAGAAAGTAAATTACAGGTATACTCCTCACACACAGAAAATGGTAACTATGAGATGATATTAAAAAATACAACTATTATAAACACCAATCACAACCAGTAAAGATTTAAGAGTTAGAAACTGACAAACTCATTCTAAAATTCATATATAAAAAAAGGGGGAGTATGACTGGGTGGTTCAGTCAGTTGAGCATCCAACTCTTGATTTCAGCTCAGGTCATGATTCCTGAGTTGTGGGATCAAGCCTGCTGTTGGGCTCTGTGCTGAGCACGGAGCCTGCTTGAGATGCTCTCTCTTTCCCCTGCATCCTCTCTTCCCCACTCGCATTCTCTCTCTCTCTCTCCCAAATTAAAAAAATAAAATAAAGGAGGGATTTGGACTTGATGCAGGACCCAGGTATAACAACACCACATTGATGATACCATGATAATATCAGAATCTGAAAATCAAGCTAAGACTGACTGAAATGCAATAGTGACACATGAGGAGCAGAGGAGAGTTGACAGATCAACAGAAATCCAAGGGCCTACTCAAATGGAGAAATTTGCAAGAATACCCTGGGCAGAAGCTATCCATGACATCCCACAGGCAACACAAAACGAACTAATGTTGGAGTGCGTGCCTGGGTGAGAGCCAGAAACTGGCTAGAGCTTGAGAGGTCTTGTCATTCGCAGAACGTAAGAAGGTCTCAGGCCCTGTATAAACCATCTGTGATACAATTTGCATTTTTCCTGAAAGGAGGATTCTGTAGTCACTATGTCAACTGGCACAGAGATTTCTCTTCCTAAGATGAAGATCGGGGATCTAAACTTACCCAAAAAGCTAGAGAGGCACCATTCGTTTCCATTGGGATGGCAATTTGCAGCAATCATTATGTGTGGAATATATAAACTGAAGAGCAGGGCAAATACTGAATGTTGTCTGTTCACCTGATCCACATGTGCGTGGCAGCCCAAGGCTTTGCTATGGGAGCAATGATTCTGGGTATGGGCTATTCCACGTATGAGGAGTTCTGGGCAAAGCCTAAACCTTAGAAGAAGAGATAATGTCAGGGCGCCTGTATAGTTCAGTTGGTAAAGCATCTTTTTTAAAAATGTTTATTTATTTTTGAGAGAGAGAGAGCCCAAGTGGGGGAGAGACAAAGAGGGGGTCAGAGGAACCTAAGTGGGCTCTAGCTCGACGTTGACAGCAGAGAGCCCGATGTGGGGCTCGAACTCACAAACTGTGAGATCATGACCTGAGCTGATGTGGGACACTCAACTGAGCCAACCCAGGTGCCCCCAGTTGGTAGAGCATCTTAATCCCAGGGTCACGAGTTCTAGCCCCACGTTGTGTGTGGAGCCTACTTTGAAAGAAAATTAAAGACTATCCTGGTCTTAGTGGTGGTGGCTGCTTTAGTTAGACATCTCATTTGAAGGTTATATGTTCATGTTCAAAATAAATCATTAGTGCCTGGAGTGCCTGAGTAGCTCAGTCGGCCAAGCATCTGACTCTTGATTTTGGCTCAGGTCATGATCTCACAGTTCATTGGTTCAAGCCCTGCATCGGGCTCCGTGCTGACAGCGCGTAGCCTGCTTGAGATTCTCTTTCCCCTCTCTCTGCCCCTCCCTGCTCACACACACAATCTCTCTCTCAAAAATAAATAAATAAACTTTAAAAGACAAGAAAAATCATTACAGTGGGTCAGACAATAACATGGTCATTGAAGATTGGCTTCCTTTCGTGCAGGCTTGATTTGCCTGGTGACTAAATTACTAGTGACCAGTTCACCAACTAGGTCATTCAGGGGAGTCAAATCCGCACCAAAAAAAAAGTCACTTTCAAATGCACTTGATAGTGGTAAATTGTTCATCTTCTTCAACTCTTCTGATGAAATTAGTTCTAAAGAGGACAACATGCAAGCCTGGAAGTATTTCCAGTTGCTGCAGAATATCACATGCATCTGCTGGTATGTAGGAATCCTATGTAGTCCAGTTCATTGAACTTTTTTCTGCCTGCTTTGTGGTCTCAGTATTTCCGTTTTTAGGGCTGGTTGGCTTTTGAAGACCCCTTTCAGAACACTGCATGGAATATAACATTATAAGCCTCCCCACAACCCAAAATGTGTGTGTGTGCGTGTGTGTGTGCATGTGTGTGTGTTTAAACCTAAAAACCTGATAAAAGGACTACTTCGAAGTAGTATTTATTTCAGGATCATACTTGCAAACATGAGAAAAACGTAATTATGGATCTCAGTTTAGCTCTTTGTAATAGCAGAATTATATTTATGCTGCTGTTGTATTAGAATAATTTTAAATGTCAGGCACCTGGGCTCAGTTGGTTAAGCGTTCAACTGTTGGTTTAGGCTCAGGTTGTGATCTTGTGGTTTCGTGAGTTTGAGCCCTGCGTTGGGCTCTGTGCTGGCAGCACAAAGCCTGCTTGGGATTCTCTCTCTTTCCCTCTCTGCCTGTCCCCCACTTGTGCTCTCCCTTTCTCAAAATAAATAAGTAAGCTTTAGGGGCGCCTGGGTGGCTCAATTGGTTAGGCATCCGACTTTGGCTCAGGTCATGATCTCACAGTTGATGGGTTAGAGCCTCGCGTCAGGCTCTGTGCTTACAGCTAGCTCAGAGCCTGGAGCCTGCTTCAGATTCTGTCTCCTTCTCTCTCTGACCCTCCCCTGCTCACGATCTCTCTCTCTCTCTCTCTCTCTCTCTCTCTCTCTCTCAGAAGTAAATTTAAAAAAAAACATTAAAAAAATAACAAATAAAATATTTTTATTTTTTAATAAAGAAAAGAATAATTTTAAAGTCATCTCGAAATAGAAAGCTATCTTTTGAGTGCTAATCCAAAAGTTAAGTGATAAACACTTTTTAAATATATGAAGTATGTTTTTTTTTCCTATAAGAATCATAAAGGCTAATAAATTACCTAAAACCGAAGTGACTAATGATTTATGAGCAAGCTGCTTCGGTCAGACATTACAAACTTTGGTATACTCCAGAACGTGTTACTGCACTTGCAAAATTTCTCTTGCCAAACCTAAATTTACATTCCACGGTGATAACGTGGTAAATGTACTGTTATTAAAGTAAGTAAACACATTAAAGAAAATACTATTGTTGTCTACCTCTGGTACAAAGCAAAAAACACAGCACCTAATCAAATGACTTGGATTTTGCAGGTATTTGTAAGTATTGCTAAGCTCTTATCTATGAAATTACCCAAAAGAAGGTCATATTTGAATAAGATGCTGAAAAAAAGTAAGCAGTCTCAACTGTAAAAAGCAGTAGCTCTTTTTTTTATGGTGGAAAAATTTATATTTAGATTTAGCCAGCTGGACTCACTTTAGATGATCCCAATTTTGTTGGCAACATCCAAAGCATCACAGTCAGGAGCCAGTCGAATATATGTCTTCCTTTCCCCATCAGGCCCGGTCAGTGTTGACCTTGGCCACATCAATGTCATAGAGCTTCTTCACAGCCTGTTTGACCCGGTGCTTGTTGGCCTTGACGTCCACAGTGAACACAAGTGTGTTGTTGTCTTTTATTTTCTTCATGGCCGACTCGGTCGTTAGGGGGAACTTGAGAATGGCATCGTGGCCATGCTTGTTTCTCCCGGGGGCGCTCTTTCAAGGATATTTGGGCTGCCTTCAGAGATCCAGTGTCTTGAGCCATTGGAAGGGAGGTGACATGCAAATCTTTTTTTTTTCTTTTATAGTTTACTGTCAAGTTGGTTTCCATATAACACCCAGTGCTCATCCCCACAAGTACCCTCCTCCATGCCCATCACCCCCCTTTCCCTCTCCCCCACCCCCATCAGCCCTCAGTTTGTTCTCAATATTTAAGAGTCTCTGATGGTTTGCCTCCCTCCCTCTCCTTAACTATTTTCCCCCTTCCCCACTGTCCTCTGTTAGCTTTCTCCTGTTCCACATAGGAGTGAAAACATATGGTATCTGTCCTTCTCTGCCTGACTTATTTCACTGAGCATAACACCCTCAAGGTCCATCCATGTTGCTACACATGGCCAGATTTCATTCTTTCTCATTGCCATGTAGTATTCCATCGTATAGATGAACCACATCTTCTTGATCCATTCGTCAATTGATGGACATTTAGGCTCTTTCCATGTTTGGGCTATTGTTGAGTGTGCTGCTGTGAACATTGGGGTACATGTGCCCCTATGCATCAGCACTCCCGTATCCCTTGGGTAAATTCCTAGCAGTGCTATTTCTGGGTCATAGGAGAGTTCTATTGTTAATTTTTTGAGGAACCCCCACACTGTTTTCCAGAGCGGCTATACCAGTTTCCATTCGCACCAACAGTGTAGGAGGGTACCCTTTTCTCCACATCCTCGCCAGCATCTAGAGTCTCTTGATTTGTTCATTGACATGCGGATCTTTTTTTGTGTGACTGGACACCTTTCAGCACTTTCTCCGCCGTCAAAGCCTTTGCTTTGGCTTCAGCTTTGGGAGGGGATGGAGCATCCTTACCTCCCTTGGGTGCCATCTTTGTGAAAGGGAACAGTAAGTCTCTTGATGCCTTTGGCCATTATGATCCACACTCAGACATGATTTTGAAAGGGTATGCAACTTATACTAATGCAGACAGGAGCCCGGTAGGCTCATGAACAAAATGACCATGGTGACGGGGATGGAGGTTACATATAGAACCAGCACCACAGACTCCCACTGGCCAAGGCCGACCTGGCTACAACCACAGCAGAGTGCCCAAGGTGCCAGCGGCAGAGACCAACCCGAAGTCTCTTATACGGCAGCGTTCTCTGGGGTTATCAGCCAGCTACCAGGTTGATTACACTGGGCCAGTTGCATCATGGAAGGGATAGCATGCTCTTGTTCCTGGAATAGACGGTTACTCTATTCGCCTTTCCTGCACACAATGCTTCTGCCAAATCTACCATCTGCAGACTCATCCACCATCCACCATCATGGTGTTTGACACAGCGTTGTTTTCGACAAAAGGATTCACTTCACAGCAAATGAAGTGCAACAATGGGTCTGTGTTCATGGAATTCACTCGTCTCAACAGGCTCCCCACCATCCTGAAGCAGCTGGCTTGACAGCGTGGTAGAATGGCCTTTTGGGGACTTAGTTGCAGTGCTAACCAGGTGGTAATACCGTGTAGAGCTGAGGCAATATCCTCCACGAGACTGTCCAGCCTCTGAACCAGCATCTAATATATGGTACTGTTTCTCCCAGAGACAGGAGTCAAGGATCCAGAACTCAAGGGGTGGAAATGAGAATGGCATCTGACTACTCCCCATAATGATCTACTAGCAAACATTTTCCTGCTCATCCGTGTGACCTTATGCTCTGTTGGTACAGAGATCTTAGTTCCAAAGGGATGAATGCTTGGGGCACTTGGGTGGCTCAGTCGGTTAAACATTCGACCCTTGATTTTGGTTCAGGTCACAATCTCACAGATTCGCAAGTTTGAGCCCTGCATTGGGCTCTGCGCTGACAGTGCAGAGCCTGCTTGGGATTCTCTCGCCCTCTCTCTCTCTCTCCCTCAAAATAAATTAAATAAAGTTTAAAAAACATAATAGTGATTCCATTTCACTGGAACCTAAGACTGCCGCTCAGCAGCTTTGGGCTTCTCATGCCTCTGAAGCAAGGAAGTTACAGTGTCAGCTAGGGAGACTGGTTCTGACTGTTAAGGGGAAATTGGGGTCCTGTTACACAATGGAGGTATGGAGGTATATGCCTGAAATATAGAAGGCCCCTTGACGCATACCATCATGCTCTGTGATTAAAGTCGATGGACAGGGGGCACCTGGGTGGCTCAGTCGGTTAAGTGTCCGACTTCAGCTCAGGTCATGATCTCACGGTTAGTGGGTTCGAGCCCCACATCAGGCTCTGTGCTGACAGCTAGCTCAGAGCCTGGAGCCTGTCTTTGGATTCTGTATCTCCCTCTCTCTTTGACCCTCCCCTGTTCTCTCTCTCTCTCTCAAAAAATAAACAAAAAAACATTTTTAAAAAGTCGATGGACAACTATACAACCCAAGTCAGGCAACACTATTAATAGCTGGATCCTGAAGCAACAAAGGTTTGGATCACTGCACTATCTAAAAGAACCATGAGCCACCAAGGTGCCTGCTGAGATCAAAGGGAATATGGAATGGGCAGAAGAATGTATTTATAAATACCATGATAGTTGTATCATGTTAGGCAGAAGGATGATTTTGTTATTGTCTTTATTTGGGGGCTGAGTATGGCTTAGGGTGATGTGTATGGGTGCCAAGATGACAAGGGCTCGACCATGATGGTCAGTTTTATGTGTCAAGTGGGCCAGTCACCATCCTCAGTTACTCAATCAAACACTAATCTAGGCGTTGCTGGGAAGTTAGTTCGTAGATGTGTTTAACATCTACCATGAGTTGATTTTAGTACAGAAGATTATCCTTGATAATCTGGAGTGGGTTTTGTTCAATCAGTGGAAAGGCCTTAGGAGCAAAACTGGAGTTTCCCTGAGGAAGAAATTCTACCAGGGGTTGGCAGTGTCGGCTCCTGCAGGCTTCCAATGTGCCCTTCCTGCTGGCCCACTCTGGATTTGGACTTGACTAGCCAACTCACACAATCACTTAACTCAATCACTAGTTCCTTGCAATAAATCCCTTTTTAAATTTTTTAATGTTTATTTATATTTGAGAGAAAGACAGAGTGTGAGTTGGGGAGGGGCAGAGAGAGGTAGACACAGAATCTGAAGCAGGCTCCACACTCCGAGTTGTCAGCAGAGAGCCTGACGCGGGGTTCGAACTCACGAACCATGAGATCGTGACCTTAGCTGAAGTCGGCTACTCAAACGACGGAGCCACCCGAGGTGCCTCATTGATGTAAATCTGTTAATGTACATCTATATCCCCTACTGGTGCTATTTTCTCTGGTAGAACTATGGCTGATAAAGGGTACTCAGTTGGGCCTTTAACCTATTGACAAGTAATCCTTATTAGACACAGATGAAGAGAAGCCCTCTCACAAAGGAGAGGGTCATGTACAGACAGAGGCAGAAATGATAGTGATACAGCCACAAACCAAGGAATGCCCATAATCATAAGGAGCTGGAAGAAGGAAGGAAGGATTCTCCCTTACGGCCTTCCAAGGGAGCATGACTTTGGCAACACCCTGATCTCAGACTTCTGGTCTGCAGAACTGTGAGAGAATACCTTTTTATTGTTTAAGCCACCAAGCCTGCGGTCCTTAGTGATGGCAGAACTAGGAAACTAGTACAAATTTTGGTTACTGGGAAGTCGGGCACTGCTGTAAAAAACACCTAAAAATGTGAAAGAGACTTTGGCTTGGGCTAATGGGTAGTGGCTAGAAGAATTTTGAGGCAAGCAATAGAAACAGCCTAGACTCCCGAGAAGAGACTGTTGGAAGAAATACAGACATGAAAGACACTGCTGGAGAGGGCTCAGAAGGCAAAGGTGGGGCGCCCGGGTGGCTCTGTCAGTTGTGTGTCCGACTTCGGCTCAGGTCATGATCTCACAGTTCACGAGTTCAAGCCCCGCGTCGGGCTATGTGCTGACAGCTCGGAGCCTGGAGCCTGCTTCGGATTCTGTGTCTCCCTCTATATTTCTGACCCTCCCCTGCTCGCTCTCTCAGAAGTAAACTTTTAAAAGTTAAAAATAGATGGCAATGGAAATTTCTATCATCTTGGAGAATTACATATATCATGAACAGAATGGTAACAGACAAAGGAACATTAAAGGTGCTTCTGGTGAGGTTTGGATGAAAATGAGGAACACATTACTGGTAATGGAAGGAAAGACTATCCTTGTTATACAGTAGAGGAAAACTTGGTAGAATGGCGTCCTATAGTTCTGTGGGAACTAAAACTTGTAAGGAATGAACTTGGATAATTTAGCTAAGGAGTGAAATTAATTATTAAGCAGTGAAGTATTGAAGGTGTAGCCTGGTTTTATCTTGCTGCTTATAGTAAACGGTAAGACAAAAGGAATATATTGCGTAAGGAACTGTTAAGCAAAAAAAGACCAACAGTTAATGATCTGGTATATTCTCAGCCTACCCACGTCATAAAGAATGCTAAAATTAGAAAATCCATTGTTGGAAACGAGTGCTGTGGAAAGCCATGGGTGTGACCGGACCATCCCTTCTTGAAGAGATTAGGTGTCTGACTCATGGATCCAGTGAACCATCTCGGCAAAATCCGGGAACAGAGATAAAGATCCTTGGGGACCCTTTTGTCCAGGGAGGACGCACGCAAGACTGTCACAAGGCTTTTGTGAACATTATATGCTCAGAAACACTGACAGCCTGAACTGAAAGGCAAGGACACCAGACACAATGAGAGAACGTTGGGAGCCTCCGGGCTGGTGAACGCTTAGAAAGGTGGGGAGACTCATGTGCCCAGAGAGGGCACGGAGGCTCTATATCCCTTCCCCAAACCTCGCCCCATGTGTGTCTTAATCCGGCTGTTGGCTTGTTTATCATATCCTTTAATAAACTGGTAAACGTTTAAAAAAACTGAGACAAGGATGTCAGACTTCCAAAATGTTATAGGCAAGAAACTGGCTGAGGGAACCAGCTCGCTGTAAAGGTATGCTGGCCTGCAAGAAAAAAGGAAGCACGACTCAGAAGGCCGAGGCTCAGGCACAGATCCAGAAGGTCAAGAAAGAATCTGATGCAAGAGAAAGAACCACGACTGCAATAGCTCAATTCTGTCTTCCTGATGGTTCTTCCTTTAGAAAACGGTTCCCTCCCGACTCTAACTGAGAAAAAGCACGACAGTTAGCTGCACAGGCACAAAGCCCGGCTACATGCATGGGACGTTCTTCCAATGGAGCCATCTGGACACCACTGGGGACAGTACTTTACCCATGACTTGTCATCTGGATCTTGATCAGCAATTTCTAATTCAGTCATGTTCCTCCTGCCCAGACTTATTTGACAACATCATCAGGACACTCAGCTGGTTGTGCGCCATCTGGTAACTCAGAAAAAAACTAAAAAGGAACCAGCCAGGACAGAGTGTCAGAAAAGCACGGGTAAAGACCTCAAAAGGGAAAGGCAACAGATTAAGGGCTCAAGATGATGGTGAAGAGAAAAACACATGGAATGCAAATTCTACTCAACAGATTAATGATGTAGTGAGGCTACAACAATATATGCACTAATCATCGTTTCTCTCCGGATTTAATTCAACTAAAATTCTACTGGGGGCACGTGGGGGGCTCAGTTGGTTAAGCATCCAACTTCGGCTCAGGTCATGCTCTCGTGGTTCATGGGTTCAAGCCCCGCATTGGACTCTATGCTGACAGCTCGGAGCCTGGAGCCTGCTTCAGATTCTGTGTCTCCCTCCTCTCTCAGCCCCTCCCACGCATCTCTGTCTCAAAAATAGACAAACATTAAAAATTTTTTTAAAAAAGAGGACACTTGTTGTGATGAGTACTGGGTGTTATATGTGTTAAATCACTAAACTTGAAACTAATACTACACTGCATGGTGGGGGGCGCCTGGGTGGCTCAGTCAGTTAAACATCCAACTCTTGGTTTCTCCTCAGGTCATGATCTCAGCCTGCTTGGACTCTCTCTCTCTCTTTCTCTCTCTGTCCCCACCACACACTCTCTCTCTCAAAATAAATAGATAAACTTAAAAAATAATATTACACTGTCAACTAAGTGGAACTTAAAAACAATTCTATTGGGGAAATAAGACTGCTTTATGTTTTCCAACTAATCTATATATATATTTTTTTTAAGTTTATTTATTTATTTTGAGAGAGAAAGAAAGCACAAGTCAGGAAGGGGCAGAGAGAGAGAATCCCAAGCAGGTTCCACACTGTCAGCACGAAGCCTGATGCGGAGCTTGAACCCACGAACCGTGAGATCACGACCTAAGCGAAAGTCGGACGCTTAACCGACTAAGCCACCCAGGCGCCCCATATTGTCATCTATATTTTAAAGTGTTTCTTTAATCCTGTTCAGTGGGTGTGAGTTACAACACACGAAGCAATGGAACAGGATACAGAGTCCAGAAATAAACCCACACCTCTATGTCAATTAATCTACAACAAAGGGGCAAGATGCACAATGGGAAAAAGACAGTCTTTTCAACAAATGGTGATAGGAAGACTGGACAGCTACATGCAAAAGAATGAAACTAGACCGCTTTCTACACTATAGCAAAGAATAAACCCAAAATGGATTAAGAAACTAAATGTGAGATCTGAAACCACAAGACTACTAAAATAAAATATAGGCAATAATCTCTTGCACATCACCCTCTGCAACATATTTATGGATTTGTCTCCTCAGGCAGGGGAAACAAAAGCAGAACTCTTGGGACTACACCAAAATAAAAAAGTTTCCGCACAGCAAAGACGACCATCAACAAAATGAAAAGGCAACCTGTTGAATGGGAGAAGAGACTTGCGAATGATATATCATATCCAAAATACATAAAGAATTTAAACAACTCAACACCAAAAAAATCTGATTAAGAACATGGACAGAATGGGGCCCCTGGGGGGCTCAGTCAGTTAAGCATCTGACTTTGGCTCAGGTTATGATCTCGTAGTTCATGAGTTCGAGCCCCGTGTCGGGCTCTGTGCTGACAGCTCAAAGCCTGGAGCCTGCTTCGGATTCTGTGTGTGTGTGTGTGACTCTCTCTCTCTCTCTCTCTCTCTCTCTGCCCCTCCCCCACTCATGCTCTGTCTCTCTCTCTCTCTCAAAACTAAATATTAAAAAATTAAACAAAAATTTAAAAATGGACAGAAGATCTAAATGTATATTTTTCCAAAGAAGAGAGACAGTGGCCAACAGACACAGGAAAAGATGCTCAACATCCTTCATCACCAGGGAAATGCAAATCAAAACCACAATGAGACACCACCTCACACGTGTCAGAATAGCTAATACCAAAAAGAAAGGAAATAACAAGTATTGGGTGTGGAGGAAAAGAAACCCTAGTGCACCATTAGTGGGAATGTAAATTGGTCCAACCAATTTACCAACAGTATGTCGGTACTCCAAAAATTTAGAAATAGGAATACTATATGATCCAGTAATCCCACTACTCCATATGTACCCAAAGAAAATTAAAACACTAATTGGAAAAGATACATGCACCCCTATGTTTACTGCAGCATTACTTACACAAGCCAAGATATGGAAGCAGCCCAAGTGCTCATCCATAGATGAATGGATAAAGAAGATGCAGTAGATATATACATATATCTAATACATGCTGGAATATTACTCAGCCATAGAAAAGGATGAGATCTTGCCATCTATGACAACATGGATGGACCTAGAAGGTATTATGCTAAGTAAAATAAGTCAGACAGAGAAAGACAAGTAGCATATGATTTCACTTCTATATGGAATCTAGAAAACAAAACAAACAGACTTGTAAAGACAGAGAACAAACTGCTAGTTGCCATAGTATAGAGGATGGGGGAATGAGCAAAAGAGATAAAGGGGATTAAGAGTTAGAAACCTCCAATTACAAAACAAATACGTCACACAGATGCAAAGTACAGCATAGGGAATATAGTTAATACTGTAATAATGTACGGTGACAGTACATTTATCAGGGTGAGCACTGAGTAATGTATAGAACTGCTGACTCAATATGTTGTATACCTGAAACTAATACAATGTTGTATGTTAATTAAGTTTTAATTTTAAAAAAAGAGGGCGCCTGGGTGGCTCAGTCGGTTGAGCGTCCATCCGACTTCAGCTCAGGTCACGATCTCACGGTTTGTGGGTTCAAGCCCCGCGTTGGGCTCTATGCTGACAGCTCAGAACCTGGAGCCTGCTTCAGATACTGTGTCTCCTTCTGTCTCTGCCCCTCCCCTGCTCACGTTCTGTCTCTCTCTCTCTCAAAAATAAACGTTAAAAATTTTTTTAAAAGACTCTATAACCTATAATCTATACTCTATATATTCCCCTGGGGGAAAAAAACCCACTCTAACTCAAAAAAGTCAAAAGATAAATAACTAACTGGTTGCAAAGTCCTTGCATAAGGTAACCAACTATCAGAAGCCTAAAGAGTCAAAAGGTCTGATACAAATAACCTCCATCAGCTTTCTTACATCGTACTTCTTTTTTTTTTTTTAATATATTTTATTTATTTCTAGGAGAGAGAGAGACAGCGTGAGCAGGGGAAGGTCAGAGAGAGAGGGAGTCACAGACTCTGAAACAGGCTCCAGGCTCTGAACTGGCAGTCAGCACAGAGCCTGACGCGGGGCTTGAACCCACGAACCGCGAGATCATGACCTAAGGAAAGTCAGACGCTTAACCGACTAAGCCACCCAGGCGCCCCTCTTACATCGTATTTCATACACCCAGTATCAGTATGCTCCTCTCAGATAGCATGTTTTGCTTAGAAGTATTTTACTCCAAAACTCTTTTTGGGGGAGCGCCTCGGTGGCTCAGTCAGTTGAACGTCCAACTTCGGCTAGGTCATGCTCTCCCAGTCGGGGGTTCAAGCCCCATATCAGACTCACTGCAATCAGTGAAGAGCCCACTTTGGGTCCTCTGTCCCCCTCTCTTTCTGCCTCTCCCTACTTGCGCTCTCTCTCTCAAAAATATATAAGCATTTAAAATAAATAAATAGGGGCACCTGACTGGCTCAGTCGGTTAAGCATCCAACTCTTGGTTATGGCTCAGGTCATGATCTCATGGTTCGTGGGTTCAAGCCCCGCATCGGGTTCTGTGCTGGTAACATGGAGCCTGTGTGGGATTCTCTTTCTCCCCTTCTCTCCACCCCTCCCCAGCTCAAGCTCACACTCTCTCTCAAAATAGATAAACTTTAAAAAATTAATAAAAGTTCTATAATTTTAATATGAATCGAAAATGAATTCTGTATTTTTTATTCTCTTAAGAAAATGTATGCTGAGTTCTGCTTCCAGGAAGAAAAGAGTAAATGTATTTTTCCCTATTCCTCCTGCCAAGTATAAGAACCCTGGACATTATATATAAAACAAAGAAGAGAATTTTCTATGTACAGTATCATGTCATCTGCTGCAAATAATGACAGTTTAACTTCTTTACCAATATGGATGTCTCTTACTTGCTTTTCTCGTCTGACTGTGGCAGCTTAGACTTCCAGTACTATGTTAAATTAACGTGGCAATTAAAGACTTCCTTGTCTTCTTCCTGATCTTAGAGGAAAAGCTCTCAATGAACCCTCATACACTGTTGGTGGGAATGTAAATTGGTACAGCCACTGTGGAAAACAGCATGGAGGTACCTCAAAAATTTTGAGGGATACCTGGCCGGATCAACTGGTAGAACATGTGACTCTTGAGTTCAGGGTCATGAGTTCAAGCCCCATGTTGGGTGTGGAGCCTACTTAAAAAAATATTTGGAACAGAAATATGATATGATCCAGTAATTCCACTACTGAAAGGAAAATGAAGAACAAGAAAAGGAAAACACTAATTTGAAAAGATATATGCACCCCTCTGTGTACAGCAGCATTATTTACACCAACCAAGATATGGAAGCAGCCCAAGCGATCACTAATAAATGAATGGATAAGGAAGATGTGGTATATAAGCAATGGCGTATTACATAGTCATAAAAAAGGATGATATTGTACCATTTGTGACATGGATGGACGTAGACGGCATTAGGTTAAGTGAAATAAGACTGAGAAAGACAAATATCATATGATTTCATTCATATGGGGAATCTTAAAAAAAAAAAAACAAATGAATAAACAAACAAAAAGCAGAATCACACCTATAAATACAGAAAACAAACTGACAGCTGCCAAAGGGAGGGGGTGGGAGAATGTGCAAAATGGATGAAGGGGAGTGGGAGACACAGGCTTCCCGTTGTGAAACGATTAAGTCACGGGAGTAAAAGGCACACCCTAATGGTGTCTACACTTGCGGTGAGCAGAACATAATGTATAAACTTGTCAAACCACTTCCGCTGCACACGGAAAACTAATGGGACACTGTGTGTCAACTATACTCAAATTAAGAAAAGGCAAAGCATAAGGAATATAGTCAATGAATGACATTGTCATAGCAGTTGTATGGTAAAAGATGGCCCCTACACTTGCGGTGAGCAGAGCTTAATGTATAAAATTGTTAATTCACTATGTTGTGCATCTGAAACTAATGTAACATCATGTATCAGCTGTACTCAAATTAAAAAGTTTAATGAGGGGCGCCTGGGTGGTTCAGTCTAGGTTAAGCGTCCCACTTCGGCTTAGGTCATGATCTCACGGTTCCTGGGTTCGAGCCCCGCGTAAGGCTCTGTGCTGATTGCCAGCTCAGAGCCTAGAGCCTGTTTCAGATTCTGTGTCTCCCTCTCTCTCTGTCCCTCCCCTGCTCATGCTGTCTCTCTCTCTCTCTCTCTCTCTCAGAAATAAATAAAACATTAAAAAATATATTAAAAAATAAACTAAAAGTTTAATGAATACACAAGATATATTTTAGTAGTCAAAAATAATAATAATTCTGGGGCGCCTGGGTGGCTCAGTCGGTTAAGCTTCCAACTTCAGCTCGGGTCATGATCGCACGGGTCATGAGTTCGAGTCCCATATCAAGTTCTGTGCTGACAGGGGCGCCTGGGTGGCTCGGTCGGTTGAGCGTCTGACTTCACTCAGGTCATGATCTCACGGTTCGTGGGTTCGAGCCCCGCGTCGGGCTCTGTGCTGACAGCTCAGAGCCTGGAGCCTGCTTCGGATTCTGTGTCTCCCTTTCTCTCTGCACCTCCCCCACTCATGCTCTGTCCCTGTCTCAAAAATAAATAAACTATTAAAAAAATCTTTAAAAAAAAAAAGTTCTTTGCTGACAGCTCAGAGCCTGGAGCCTGTTTCAGATTCTGTGTCCCTTTCTCACTCTGCCCCTCCCCCGCTCACGCTTTGCCTCTCTCTCTCTCTCAAGAATAAATAAACATTAAAAAATAATAGTAATTCTTTCCTACCTGTGAGGTTCCATATCTGGGTCATAATAAAAAATTTTAATTTTAAAAATAAAATAAAATGAAGAAGAGAAGACTGTGCCACTTGGAGATAAGGCAGATCAGTGGGGGAACTTAAAACTCTAGGAACAACGTATCAATGATTCCCTTGAGTTTTCTTTATACCACATATATCTCAGACCAGGTGCTGGAGACGCTGGCAACCCAAAACTTCCAATGGGCATAGACAGAAACAGCTCTAAGAAAGTCTGCTTTATCTGCTCATAGGACCAGGAAAGGGACAACCTAGTAAGAAAACTTTTTTTTTCAATATTTATTTAAAGGGGCACCTAGGGGGTTCAGTCAGTTAAGCGTCCGACTTCAGCTCAGGTCATGATCTCGCAGTTTGTGGTTCAAGACCCGTGTCGGGCTCTGTGAGGACAGCTCGGAGCCTGGAGCCTGCTTTTGATTCTGTGTCTCCCTCTCTCTGCCCCTCCTTACTCACATCCTGTCTCTCTCAAAAATAAATAAACATTAAATTTTTTTTAATGTTTATTTATTTATTTTGAGAGAGAAAGAGCGTGGCAGGGGCGGGGGTGTGGGGGGAGAGAGAGAATCCCAAACAGGTTCCACAGTAGCATGGAGCCTGACTCGGGGCTGGATCTCATGAACTGTGAGATCATGACCTGAGCTGAAATCAAGAGTTGGACTCTTAACTGACTGAGCCACCCAGGTGCCCCAAGAAAACTTTAAAATAGGGGCGCCTGGGTGGCTCAGTTGGTTAAGCGTTCGACTTCAGCTCAGGTCATGATTTCGCGGTTCGTAGGTTCAGGCCCCACATGGGGCTCTGTGCTGACAGCTTCGAGCCTGGAGCCTGCTTCACGTTCTGTGTCTCCCTCTCTGATCCTCCCCTGCTCACGCTGCCTCTCTTTCTCTCTCTCAGAAATAAATAAAAAACATTTAAAAAAAAAGAATTAAACATTAAAAAAAAAAAGAAAACTTTAAAATAATAATCAAGTTATCCAGCCAAGCATCATGAAAAAAAAAAAAAAACCTACGGGTCCCAGCTCCATCCCATCAACAAAAGCCAGGTGGGGAGCATATACCTCCATTTCTTTCTGGCTTTAATGAAGGGCTCAACCCCCCAACACTGGAGTGGTATCAAAAAAGAAAAAATAGGGAGCTGAGGCTCATCTCTTCTGGGCAGCAGCGAGCCTCCTCACCCAGTGCGGTCAGTGAAGAAACCATGGGGAGCCTGGACTTCCATCCCAAATCAGCAGTAATGAGGCATTCTTCCTCTATCCTGCTGAGTAGTAATCAGAAAAGGTCTAGTGGAGAGCCCGGACTTTCAGCACTGCCAAGGAGGTGAACACTCTCCCACCCAGACAGGTATCAGGAAAGACCAATGGAAAGCTGGAGCTCCACCTCTGTCCAGAAGTAATGAGGAGCTCTCTACCTTGCGTTCAAGGGAAGCCAAATGAGAAACGTGGACTTATTCCACTGCCTGGCAGTAGTGAGATGTCACCCTTTCTTCCCCAGCTGTATTGAAGTTAGAGGAGGCCAGCTAAAACAAGCTGAAATAAGAACAAGATTCTCATAACATCATATCAAAAATGTCTAACGGTTTTGATGGATAATCACTTCTATCAAGAACCAGAAAAGGGCCGCCTGGGTGGCTCAACTGGTTAAGCGTCCGGCTTCGGCTCAGGTCAAGTTCTCACAACTCATGAGTTCGAGCCCCGCGTCGGGCTCTGGCCCACAGCCTGAAGCCTGCTTCGGATTCTGTGTCTCCCTCTCTCTCTGCCCCTCCCTCTCTAAAATAAACATTTAAAAAATAAAAAGAACCAGAAAAATCTCAAACTGAATGAAGAAAAAAATCAACTTGGTATCAAGACCGAGGTAACAGAGAGAACTGTCCAACACAGACTTTGAATCAGCCATCACAAAAATGTTTCAATGAGTCTGTCCCAGGAAAAAAACAGAAGACATAAAAGAAGACGCAAATGGAAATGTTAGACCTGAAAAATACAAGAACTAAAATAGAAAACTCAATGGATGGCCTCAACAACAGAACAGAGGAAACAGGAATGAATGAATGAAGTGAAAGAAGAAGAGAAATTATCCAGTCTGAACAGCACAGACTAAATTGACTCAGGGGGGGAGTGCCTCAAAGATCTATAACAAAAGAACCAACATCTTGCCATCAGAAATCAGGAAGGAGAAGAGAAAGAGATGAGGCTTTAAGCCTGGGTGGCTTAGTCGGTTAAGCGTCCGACTTTCGCTTAGGTCATGATCTCGCGGTCCGTGGGTTCAAGCCCCGCGTCGGGCTCTGTGCTGACTGCCAGCTCAGAGCCTGGAGCCTATTTCAGAGTCTGTATCTCCCTCTCTCTCTGACCCTCCCCTGCTCACACTGTCTCTCTCTCTCCTAGAAATAAATAAAAATATTAAAAAAAAAAAAAAGTACATGAAGAAATAATAGCTAAAAAAAAATCCCAATTTGGCAAAACACATATATTTACAGACCGAAGAATCAGAACAAATCCGAAACAGGATAAAACCAAAGAAATCCACACTAGGATACATTATCGTTAAACTTTTAAACACTAAGGATTAAAAAAAAAACACACACACATTGAAAGCCATGAGAGAGAAATGGCACCTTACCTACACAAACAATTTGAATGACGGCAGATTTCACATCAGAAACCATAGAGGCCATAGGACGCAGCACATCATTTTTCAGCTGAAAGAAAAGAGCTATCAACAATGAAAATATCCTTCAGGAATGAAGGAGAAATAGAGATATTCTCAGGCGGAAAAAAAAAAAAAACTAACACAATTTGTGCCCAGCAGACTTACCCTAAAAGAATGGCTACAGGAAGTCCCCTAAACAGAAAATGAAAGATAACAGAAGGAATCTTGGAACACCACAAATGAAGAATGGACACAGGAAACAAAAATATGGGTAAATAGGGGCAAATGGATGGCTCAGTCAGTGAGCATCGGAGTTGGGTTCAGGTCATGGTCTCACCGTTCATGAGTTCAAGAGGGTGTTGGGCTCTGTGCTGACAGCTCGGAGCCCGGAGCCTGCTTCGGATTCTGTGTCTCCCTCTCTGTATGCCCCTCCCCCACTCACACTCTGTCTCTCTCTCAAAAATAAACAAACATTTTTGGGGGCGCCTGGGTGGCTCAGTCGGTTAAGCATCCGACTTCGGCTCAGGTCATGAGCTCTAGGTTTGTGGGTTCGAGCCCCGCATCGGGCTCTGTGCTGAGTGCTAGCTCAGAGCCTGGAGCCTGCTTAATATTCTGAATCTCCCTCTCTCTCTGACCCTCCCCTGCTCACGTTGTCCCTCTCTCCCTCTCTCTCAGAAATAAATAAAACATTAAAAATAAATAAATAAACATTTTTTTAAAGTTTAAAAATATGGGTAAATACAATAGACTTTCTTCTCTTGAGGTTTCCAAATTACGTTTCATAGTTGAGGCAAAAAATTATAACACTGTTTGATGAGGTTCTAGATATACGTAGATGAAATACTTAAGACAATTACAAACAGGGTAACAGCAAAGAGGATTAAAGGGAGGCAAAGTTTCTACCTTTCACTCAAACTGGCAAAATGATGATAGTCATTTAGTCAATCCTAAGTCAGGTATAGATGATGGAATACCTAGAACAACCATTTAGAAAGTGATACAAAATTTTTTTTTCATAATAAATAAATAAATAAAAGGGGCACCTGGGTGGCTTAGTCCGTTAAGCATCTGACTTCAGGTCAGGTCATGATCTCACGGTTTGTGGGTTGGAGCCTCACGTCGGGCCTTCTGCTGACAGCTTGGAGCCTAGAGCCTGCTTTGGAGTCTGTGTCTCCCTCTCTCTTTGCCCCTCCCCCACTTGCGGGCACGCGTGTTTGTGTGCGTGTGTGCGCTCTCTCTCTCTCTCTCTCTCTCATTCTTTCTCTCTCTCAAAAGTAAATAAACATTGAAAAAACAATAATAAAAATAAAAAGCTATACAGGGGGTGCCTGGCTGGCTCAGTCAGTAGAATGTGACTCTTGATTTCTGGGTTGTGAGTTTGAGCCCCGTGTTGGCTGTGGAGATTACTTACAAATAAAATCTTTTCAAAAAATAAATAGAAAGCTGTACAGAGTGCCTGACTGGCTCAGTCAGTGGACTATGCTACTGTTGATTTCAGGGTCATGAGTTTGAGCCCACATGGTTCAATTTTTTTAACAAAAAATTAAAATAAAATATAAATAAAAAGCTATACAAAGAGATACACTCAAAAACACTCTAAGTAGGACATCCAGATGGCCAACAGACACATGAAATGATGCTCAGCATCCCTCCTCATCAGGGAAATACACATCAAAACCACACTGAGATACCACCTCACGCCAGTCAGAGTGGCTAAAATGAGCAAATCAGAGGACTCTAGATGCTGGCGAGGATGTGGAGAAACGGGCACCCTCCTACACTGTTGGTGGGAATGTAAACTGGTACAGCCCCTCTGGAAAACAGTGTGGAGGTTCCTCAGGAAACTAACAATAGAACTCCCCTATGACCCAGCAATAGCACTGCTAGGAATTTACCCAAGGGATACAGAAATGCTGAGGCATAGGAGCAC